>NC_051862.1:31576729-31876729 GCF_015732765.1 Culex quinquefasciatus | reverse complement strand
ATACGACCTTTAGTTGCTGAGATATTGCAATGCAAAGGTTTAAAAACAGGAAAATTGATGTTTTCTAAGTTTCACCCAAACAACCCACCATTTTCTATCGTCAATATCTCAGCAACTAATGGTCCGATTTTCAATGTTAATATATGAAACAATTGTGAAATTTTCCGATCTTTTCGAAAAAAATATTTTTGGAATTTTCAAATCAAGACTAACATTTTAAAAGGGCGTAATATTGAATGTTTGGCCTTTTTAAAATGTTAGTCTTGATTTGAAAATTTTGAAAATATTTTTTTCGAAAAGATCGGAAAATTTCACAAATGTTTCATATATTAACATTGAAAATCGGACCATTAGTTGCTGAGATAACGACATTTAAAAAATGGTGGGTTGTTTGGGTGAGACTTAGAAATCATCAATTTTCCTGTTTTTAAACCTTTGCATTGCAATATCTCAGCAACTAAAGGTCGTATCAACAAAGTCCGAATAAGCAAAATATAGAGAATTTTCTCAGCTTTTCAAAAATATTTTTTTCAAAACTGGGCAAACATGTGCACTAATTTTAAAAAATGAAAAACTGCGACTATTTTCAAAAAGTCACTTAAATATGGCTATAACTTGAAAACGGTGCA
Source organism: Culex quinquefasciatus (assembly GCF_015732765.1). Lineage (NCBI taxonomy): Eukaryota > Metazoa > Arthropoda > Insecta > Diptera > Culicidae > Culex > Culex quinquefasciatus. The sequence continues at coordinate 31,876,100 of NC_051862.1, read as the reverse complement.
CTTTATCAAAATTTCACTAAAGTACTTTTGATTGCAAATTTAATTTTACATCGAAAAATGAAGTTGAAAATTTTACGACCAAAATTTCGATTTTTGAAAAATCAGTATTGATTAAAAATTCATAACTCGGTCAATGATTTTGCACAACCTGAAATTTCTGAAAAGTTGGCATTTTATGTCCTCTAAAACATATCAAAAATAAAAAAATTAAAAATAGTGTTTTTTTGTAAATCAAGTTTTAGTGACAAAAAGTTAAATAAAAAATCACCAAATTTTTTTTACCGTGTATTATTTTTTTCTAGTGTAGTCCGTATCCATACCTACAACTTTGCCGAAGACACCAAATCGATCAAAATTCCTTCAAAAGATACAGATTTTTGAATTTTCATACATCATTTTTGTATGGACAGCTGCCAAATTTGTATGGAAAATTATATGGACAAACTAATGATGCAAAATGGCTTCTTTGGGCATACCGAAGGCACCAAAAAAGTTTCAGTCGGATTAAAAAATACAAAAAAAATCGAATGACCGAAATCCTAGAGAACTGCTCAAGAGGCTTCAACAAATAAAATGATACACGTCAATGTGAAATTTTAGATAAGTTTAGAATTTCATGATTTACATCAAACATATTTTACAAATTAAGTTATTATCGCCACCTAAGGAAAATCGGGATCACAGGCTGAATAGAAACAGAAGATTTTAGAGCAATAAATTTGGAAATCGATGTACTAATTGTTTTGCTCTGTTCCTGTTTTAACCGAAGTTATTCAAAACATTATGCAAAAAAAAATGGCTTAAGAGCGAGTCCACGAGCAAAGCATACCCATCTCGCATCGACCTCAGCAATCTGCCTGAAATTCTCAGGAACACGAATATGAAAAAAATATCACCAGAAAATGGGATCTAAGGGGTCCCCCGAGCAAAAGTTTACAATTAAAAAATCACTAAAAGTAAAAGTGTTTATTTAATATGTTAAACTGCCTTACCCAAAGTGTTCTCAGTCTCGGTTGGTAGTCCCAGATGTCCCCTACAAGCTGCAGGTCGAACCGAGTTGATATCTGGATGGATGATTTTTTTAAAGTTTTGAATCAATCATATACGTAAAATAATACCAGGCCTTTCAACATTTTACAAAATTACATACAAAAAATTTAAAGCTTTATCAAAGCAATTTTTTTATCAATTTTTCCTAATAAGCCAAATTATTGTTGATTATGCGGAATACAAATTTTAATGCTTTAAAATTTTTATCGATTACTGTGTAGTCAACTGTTCATCTACTTCTACAACTAAATCTGAATTTTTAGACCAAAATTAGTTTTTTTTTTCAATTTCGGGAGTTCACGGGACAAATTTTTAATATTCCCGGGATTCGGGAATTCCCGAATACTCATTTTGTGTGTTATGTTCTGCCAACTTCCGAGGCTCAGACGATTAAAACTTGGACTGACGTTCCAAAGGTTATTTATTCAAATCCTGAGGAATCTAAGTACAGTAAATCCACTTTTTACGGAGGCGTTACGAATTGTATTTCGTATATATTTTTTACGCAAGAAACACCTTTGCAAAATAAAAAAAGGCAATTGATCGCTACATAACCCGGGCAGACGGTAATAACATTATTCATGCCATTTCAATAACAAATACTGTTAAAATAACAAAAAGTGTTACGGAATATTCTTGCAAAATCCATTTTTGCATAAGAGTTGTATAACAGTTAATGATATCATAACAAAATTTATTATTGGTCTGATATTGATTGAAATCAAAAACAGTTTGGGAATAACGTTTTTTGTTATGGAAGAATATCTCCACCTGTTTTTGGGATGATCAGATTAGTTGTTAAAATAACAAAAAATAACAATGAATGACAAAACTTGTTATAATAACGTAAAATGTTTTTGGCCTAGTATTTTCAAATATTAAAAAATGTTATTCTCACGTTATTTCCGTCTGCTCGGGAATACATTTAGATTATGGTGAACATTGGACAATATTTCCAAAGAAAAGTTTCCAAAAACATTATTAGCAAATCAGAGCAAATTGGTACGCCCAATCCGAGTTCACGGAAAGGAACGAACAAAACTCAGAATAAAATCTACGTCAATTTCGGCGGGGCCCTGATGATGGTGATTTGGGGCGTTGTTCTCCGCAGTGTGTTGTGTGTTGTATTGCAACAGACCCTAGCTAGCGATTGAACTAATTAGCCACATGCGATATTATAAACAAGCGCCTGGTCCAGTTCTGGCCCCAGTATCCGTCGCGGCCGCCGCTGCTGGAACTCATAAACACAGTGCCGCGTCGCGCGTCGCGGACTAATAATATCTTGGACTGCTCTGCCGTTGTGCTTCGGAGTTCTTGTTTTCAACGCTCGTTTGCCGGGGTGATTGATGCCTTTGGTACATGCCGTGCGAGCGCCACACCACGGGTTTTTGGTACATGAAAAATCGCTGCTAATTAAAGACGGTTTTTGGGGAGGGGGAGACTGGGGGGTGCCGGAATGGTCCAGGTTTGATGGCGTGCTTTTTGTTGGTTTAAGTAGCGCAAACATTGTTTTACTGCCGTAATTATAAGACGTCTGGTGCGGTGCGACTAGGCTATTGAAGGGGTGGCAAGACTTGGAGTCTAGCGGAGTCATGGGTCATGGCTTGCATATAAGTGGCAGATTTGGTGCGAATTATTTCGTTTTGGGGCAATCTGCCGGGTAATTATCGGTGGAATTTGACAGTCACGAGATTTAAACGGTTGATTGAAGTGGATTGGAATTCTTGAACGTCTTTGACTACGACTTTGGCTTTAAAGATTTAGTCTGACTTCTGGCGGCTAGAGATTGATTCCGTCTTCAGCTCTCCAAAACTTGTGATTCGAACAACAACTTTCATGCACAGTTTTTTGGGAATTTGTCGCTTCGTCTTCCTTGACCAACCTCCCGCAAAGCAAACCCAACTAAGCTAACAAAACGGTGTTTATTGTTTTCGTTAAACTTAATCCCATAACTCTTCCCCGGAAGAATCGTTCCAACCGCCCCGTTTGCGGAGGTCCGAAAACGATTTCCCCAAATGACCATTCCGTCCCATTCCAAAGGGACGCCCAAATTTAGGTGACCATTAGAGGGGGGCAATAACAGCAGACGCAGAAGGTGATCAGTGTAAGTTTTATTCGCCGGGACCCTCCCACACATCTCAGGAAATGGAGTTTCGTTAAGTTGTTTTGAAATTGTGGTGGGGGGGGGGGGGTCTAAATTGCACGAGACTGCTGATTTCGCAGCTGCTGCTGGTGGAAATGCTTCTTCGGGAAAAGCGCTGCAGCTGAACTTTGTTTACGCTTTTCCACGAGGGCGACGACGTTGAAGGAGACCAAGAGGATACAAATGGCAGCTGCTGTGGCAGCGAATATGAACTGGACACGGTGCTATGACCCAAGCCAAACAAGGAACGTTCACAGTGGACGAAAGTGGTGCTGAACAGTGGGAGAGTTTGGGGTGTTCTTTTGAACTCGATCAATATCAGGGTAGGTTGGAGCGAATCTCCTAATTGAGTTTGAAGAACTTTCCGTGTGGTCCTTGAAACGTCTTGAGATCAAGGGGACATCAAACGAAACAGTAGTTTTGCTCAGGGTTGAGTTTGTAGACCTTTTTATTGTTTTTTTGTAACAAAAGTTGTCTACCTTGATGTCCCCGATGTTTCAAATTGTTGTAAAGACCTTTGACATCATTGTTCAAGCTTTTTTTTAAGGATTTGGTTCTACCGACTGCGATATTGATCTAGTTCAAAGGAATACCTCATCCTACCAACATAACAATTTTGACCTCGGCCACCCAATCAGACCCACAATCCACCCCGAAAAATCCTTCCACAGCTCCCAACCCCCCAAGTGTGTCATTCCGAAGCGTCCGGGAGGCCAAAGCTTGCGAAAATCGTTCGTTCCGGAGAAAAGTGCGGCACACCAAGAAGCAGCAGCCAGAGTATCGATTTCATATTTTGAGCACGTACAGCAACAGCATCAGCCAAGAGCTCCCTCGTTTTATCGGCTTTAATTTAAGCCAATGTACCATTAGAAGGCACCTAGTCCTAGTGCTTCCGGAACGAAGTAGGACCAGCTGGGACGCTGCTGCAGCAACGAGATTCTGGACCAGGTCCGAGCTAGGGAGCTCTCGGTACGTGTACGAAAGCAAATTATCGGGAATTGGTTAGTCCTGGGTCCGCTCTCCTCCTCCTCCGACGATGCAGCGCAGGGATCCCGTTCTAACGAGCAGACGATCCCGGCGATGACACACCGAATGGAGTTCGAACAGGTGTCGGAGGTCGTCTCTGGTGCAGGACACCACGGGTTGACGTGCGAAAACACACATTTTATCGATTGATGGAGTGGTTTTTCCCCAAATTGAGAAAATTGTATCGAATGGACACAAGCTGCCTTGGCAAGGACCTGGACTTTGCCAAGGATACGGATTTAGGATGCGGCCTAAGGCGGCTCATGCAAATTGATTTGCAGTGCAATTTTGTGTCGGTTCGAGACGGGCATTCCTGGGTAGGGTTTTGGGATAGTGGTGCTGGTGGTTTGTGGTTTTGCCGGTGTGTTCACTGGATCATAATTTTGGTGTGCTGGAATTTACGCATTTTGAATGCGCTCGGAAATGGGATGCACGTTGTGGTTTGTGGTTTTCGAGGAGGGTTCGGTTCTAATTCGACATTCTTGAGATTATGTTTGGGATGATTTTCAACAAATAATTGGACATCAATTTTGAGAACTAAATAACAACAACTTGAAATAAAGTCAAGACGTTGTCGTACTCTCTTTTCGAACGTGGCTTTTTGACGTTCCGCGAAAAACGCGATTTAATTTTTGACCTTGAATAAACAAAAAACTTGAGCACGCAATGTAAACAATAACAAACACGGTTTGGTTGGTTGACCACTGTGGATTGTCCCGAAGTTTGGTTGAATTTGGTTGCCGGAGTCACGAGTCATAGTTAAAAAAATGTTTGCGGCAGTCCGGCATGTACGTGTGTCAAACGCGTTCTGACCTGAAATTCTTTTGGACAGTTGTCGCATTTACATCAATTTTCAGGGTGTGTCAAGATAGCATGACAAGATTGAAACATCTTTCACATGAAGAGTGACAACAATGCACGGAGTTTTTTTTTCGGTTTTTATTAAATATCTCAAGATTGAAATCAAATTTGATGGATCTGTGCAGGTCACAAGGTGAGGCATTGTTAACTGCACAAAATGATGCTCATTTAGAAAAAAAAGTTTAATTCGCTTAACCTCTACTCTGTCCCAAATATCACCTTCTTTTTCGTAAATGCAATTGCTCTCCACATTCTCTCCTCTAGCTTTTTTTGGTCTCTCCTCTTGCGTTCCCACCAAATTGCTCCACATCTTCTCTGCATAAAAACACTCATTTTAGGCGCGTAACCGACCATAACGGGGCCCCCAAATTGTGTGTATGTGATTCAATAATACGACCCCTCACATGTGTGTGTGTGTGTGTGTGTGCGTCTGCAAGTGTACTGAGCACACGAGAAAGCAAAAACCATTTACCGAATTTGTTGTCTGTTTTTGTTGCAAATGGTGCGTTCGTTTGAGCAAGGTACACTCAAACCCCGATGGTTTGACACCAACTGTTGTCACACGAACGGGGTCACGTTTTAGTTTAACACCCCTTTTACACGGAGTTCACACACACTAACAAACGTTTGTTTTGATAGTGTGCGTGATCGCCGTGTAAAAAGTGATAGTTCATCACTTTTTAGTTTGACTTTGACCAACCAACGGGGTACAAACTAAAAAAGTGTCAAACGAAAAAGTGACCAACCACCGGGGGTTAAGTGTACTCTTTTCGAGCCCATTCGAGAGAGAGAGAGAGAGAGAGAGAGAGAGAGAGAGAGAGAGAGAGAGAGAGAGAGAGAGAGAGAGAGAATTGGAGGAGGAAGTGAACACGAAGAGAGTGAATAAAAAAATCCACTTTTGTTCGAAATTTTATTTCCTACAAATGCCTTTCGACTCGTATTCGAGGCTCTTTGACATAACAAGATTTCGAGCTCGCTTCATTGTGTGTAAGTTCATTGTTCACGATCCCTGCGCGCCGTTTTCGGTACCCATGTGACACACACGCGGATACACGACTTTCCGAGGTTGTTACTGGCAGTAATACGTCCGAAAAAAATGAAGAAGAGTCGCACACACCGCGATGAAAGCAACGTCAAAAAAACGATAACACCAGCACCAGTCAGTCAGTCGGCGAACACAAAAGCGGCCATAAATTATTAATTTTTGGCGCTATAAACGACGTCAGTTATTGACGGTTTTACATGACTTTATTATTGTTTTCTTCGCGCACACACACGTTTTGTAACACGGAGGCGCACACGTACGGACACGAATTAATAAACGTGGAAAAATATGCCGCGCACCATTGTGTTTTGTGGCGGCACAGTTTGATGATCCATGGTCGGTCAGGCGCAGATTCTGCGAACGTGACCAAGGCCACTGGTGGCGTCTGTCATGGCGAGGGCGAAACGGAAAACGGGAATCAATCACCATTGTGGCAGTTTTGGGGTGCGCTTGGCCCGGTGCGAAATGTACAACTTCCGTAATCCAATTTTCGAGCTAATTTATTGGTTTGTGATCGTTGATTCGGAGTTTTGGTGGAAAACTTGCGAAAATAAGGTGGCGTTACGTATTTTGACAGCTTTGTGTGGAACAAAAACATTCATCCATAAACTATTAACAAAATTGCTGTGATTTTTATTTGAAAAATTGTTTGTTATGTATGTATTTAGAATTCTTGAGCATACACCCAACTGGCAGTCGCATGATTGTGATGCATGGCGGCATGAAAGTAGGGGGAGAGGGGGTAATATGCACCCCCTAAGGGAAAACTGTGATTTCTCAACCATTACAGCATTACTGTGGAAGAATTTTGTTCGATGTTCTTAAACAACTATTATTCTTCGTCATCCATGTGAAAAAAGTCTTAAAAAACCTCAAAATTGTTCGAAAATATCAAATTTTTAAAAACATTTCTGATTCATTTCAAACAACCATGCGGGGCAATACGCACCGCAACATTGGGGCAAAATGCACTACAACAACGGGGCAAAATGCACCACAACATGGGGCAAAATGCACCGGGTAAAAGCAGTTTTCACTAGTCACCACTAGATGACACCGCTGTTTTTACAAAGGAGCTTCACAGCGGTGCATTTTGCCCCGACCACGCTTTTGGAGAAAATTTAATTAAAAATGCATTTTTGATGTTTTTGGACTCATATATCTACAGAATAGTGAAGCTTATGGCAAAACTATACACCTCAACATTTACAATAACAATAAATGTTTTTATATTGTCCAAAAATCATAAAGAAACTTCAATGAAAATTAGATGAAAACACAACATTTTAAAGTTTTGCAAATAACTTAAGCTGTTTTTACACTACGACGCTCAAATTTTTCCAGCATAGTTTAGCAGTAATAAGCTTCCAATTTCTATGATTTTTCCCCGGAAAATTCTTCCAAATACCGAGAAAAGCAGGGGGTGCATTTTGCCCCGGGGGTGCATATTACCCCCTCTCCCCCTATATCAGAATCTGCATGAAATCTGTCCTCATGCATTTTTTGCGATATACGAGTATGACATTTTTGCCCGGTACCGACAATTATCGGCATTACCGACGGCTTTTTGGTTGTATTTCACAAAAAAAACACTTAGCAGAACGAGGATTGAACCACCAACTTCTTGGTTATTGATCCGACACGCTACCACCGCGCCATGGACGCTTGATGAAAAGTGAGTGAAAGAGCACCAACATAGCATATGTCTCTTTTGAGTGTTGCTCGGGGACGGGCCAGCATTATATGTGTTGGTGAGAACTGCAGATCGCTGAAATTTTTACACGCGGGCAAAAATGATCTACGGGCTTGCTGCAAAAAATGTTATAAAATATGACATTTTCTGCAGCAAAATCACTGTTGCAGATTTTGAGATATATTTTTTCTTTGGGTGTACAAGTCAAAAAAATATATTATATTTTTAGAACAACACGAGAAATGGGCAATGGGCAAGAAATTTGCTAATTTTTTGCCATTCATTTTCTAGACGGTTTGAAAGATGAGGGGCTACATAATTTTTGTAAAAAATACAGCGGCCTTTCTAAAATTAATCAATAATTATTTCGATAATTCCACTGGTGATAATCTTATCGACAATAACGATCGATTACTATTTTTTTGTTTCTTTCTAAAAAATGACTTAATCATATTTTGTTAAATTTTCAATGTTTTCACTTATAATATATCTTTTGGTAATGTAGTAATTTTCAAAGCATAAATACTCAAAAAATTTCACAACGTGCCGTATATTTGTAAAATACTCAAATTTGTATAATCTCATAATTTGGGCAAGTGATATTTTTTTAAATTTGTTCTTGGCCGTTAAATTGAATAAATACCTTGAAATGCCACGAAATTCAAAATAGTCTATTGTTGAAAAGCTCCTTAGTGTATTTAAACGTCAATTTTAAACTGCCATTGTGCAAGCGGTAATAAAAAATATGCGTTGCAAGTTTAGAACATACCTTGACCCCTATTGTTTTTCACAATATTTTAAGAAATTCAGATAAGTGATTGTAAATTTCTAGTGAAAATAGATTTGATTGCACATGATATAGAATATTTCAATGTGAAGTTGAACACAAACATGAACAATTTTCTTTATTGCCCAAAATTTCAAAAAGATTGTGAAATTACGTTATTGAAAGCTTCAATCATTTAAAACGCTGTTTTTTTAATACCGTAAAACTTTGATAGGTTTCAGATTTTTCCACAAAATGAAGAGTAAAAATTAAATACGAACGCAATGGTTTCAAATCATACTGACCGTGGTAGAGAAGTGTTCAAAGTACCTCAAGAAGAACTTTTGATAAAATTTTGAAAAGTTTAAAAAGTTAGTTAACTATAATAAAGAAATAGTTGATGAAAGGCATTATTTCAAACTTCAGAAAGTGTCATGATTTCTCAATGAACATGATTTTCAATCGGAAAACGGAACAATTTTCCACTTAGAGAAGGCGAAATTAATGTGTAAATAATAAATAATATACGTTTTAAAAAAAATCTCCAAATTAATAGGCAATGTTAGTTGAACAAATTTTATGTAAAATGTGAAAACTTATGATTCGTGCTTCGAAATCAGTTTGAAATGCTGTTTAAATCAATAATTTTATAAACAAAACTAATTTTGACGAGTTTTAGGTAAAATTTCGACTTTTTAACAATTTTACCTTAAATTTATATGTATTTTGTTAAAAAGCTTATAAACTTAGTAAAATAAATATAAACATTGATTTTAAAAAAAACTAAATCAGCAACCTTTGTAATGGTACATTTGAAGTAAAAATGAAATTTAAACATCCTAAATCTGATTTTCAAAAGAAAAATTATAACTATCAAAGTCACCCCGGAATTTAAACCAAAAGTTTTTATCGTAACTATTTTTCTAAACACTATTGAAAAAGCTTTTTTTTTCAAAAATAGTGCATGGACTTTGTGTAGCCTACCCCAGTACATGTTTTAAAAATAATCATCTCGAGAAAAACCTTTCCAGTTGGAAAATATTTCAAAAATAAATTCAAATCCTATCAAAGTCACCTCGGTTTACGGTACCTGCAATTGCATATAGCTTCCGATGAATTGATTTAAAAAAATTTAAACGAAGTTTTCTTTCCATTTAATTTAAAAAAACAAAAGTTAGTGACATAACTTTAATAAGTATTTCAAAATGTTTATATATTTGAGAAATTATCAAAAACAGATGTAAAAATACCATAAATTCAATTTTGCTTTTCTAAACGTTTTTGACATACTCAAATTTTCTTTTGCTCAAAACCATGACAACAAACACAATTTTATTTAACTTATTTTAATGATTGTACAATTGGTGAATTTTCTGTTTAGAGTGTGCTTTGTATTGGAGACATTTTAGCAGATCAATTTTCTCAAATCTCAGAAACAAAAAAAATCTGAAACAGATGAAAATTGTACAAAATTTCTCAAGGTGAAAAAAACAATTTTTTGCAATAATTTTTTGAGTTAAGGGGTTATGTTTTGTATCTTGAACTACTACTAACTTTTTCAGCAATTATCATGTAAATAATTATTATAAAACAGCAGGTTTTTTCCTTAATTTAAGCAGATTTTAGAGAACCGTGAAATTACTGTAAAATTCCAATGTTTTGTAAATGGCATGCGGCGAAATTAATTTTTTTTGCCGTGAAAAATTACTAGCTCTACTCATAATCAAACGATGCGAAATTTTGTATGCATCATTTTTTGAAATCCTCACATTTTCCACAACATACCGGATTTTTCTGTATTCGATTTTTTTTACAAAAAACTGAAATTTTAAAAAATTACCGTATTTTTTTGGAAATAAGAAAATTTTCAAAAATAACCGATTTTTTGCAGAAATACTCAAATTTTAAAATTCGCAAAATTAGTTTTTAACGAAACGACATATTGTATGCATTTTCGCTATATGATTTAATTTTGTAAAATGCTGACATTTTTATTTAATACCTTATTTTTTACAAAAATACTGAAAATTTCTTAATTGGCAACACATGCATCGATCGAAATTTGGAATGCTTTTTCAATTATTTCAAGTTTTGTTTTGAAGTATCAAGCAATGCGGAATTTCGCTTGCTGAATTTTTGCTGAATTTTCAAATTTTCAAAAATTATCGTATTTTTTTCTAAAACTTAAATTTATAAAATTTGCTATGTGGGTATATCAAACGAAAGCAAAATTTTTCTTGTATTGAAAACTGTTAAAAGCTTAAATTTTTAACAAAATGTCGTATTTTTCATTAAAATTTGAGTTTTTTTTTTTGAAAAATCAGAGTATTTTGTGAAAATAACTCTAATAGTAGGAAAATTCATACAACATTTCTTTTCGCTTTATATCTCTAAAGCAAATGATGAAAATTTAAGTAAATACTTAAGACCATTTTTGGTCACAAATTTGTGTGCAGTTTTACTTTATTATAGTTTTTAAGACTTAAATTTACACAAAAAACCGTATTTTTTAAAATATTTTAAAAAATACGGTTTTTTGTGTAAATTTAGGTCTTAAAAACTATAATAAAGTAAAACTGCACACAAATTTGTGACCAAAAATGGTCTTAAGTGATTTTGAAATTTTCATTTTATCATTTTTTTCAGAATTCAAATTTGATTTGATCAGTATAAAAAGGATTCGCAATTTGGCGAAATTTCCATGCAATAAAACAAAATGTTTCAAATCCATTAAAAAAATCGGTTTGATTTCCAAAACGTAGCATGAGAATTAATAGATTTACATGACTTTGATGTTTTCTTGTCAACAAATTCAATGCATTAGGAAAAGATGTTGACTTTAAACTTTGATAAGTTTGTTAGAACAATTTTATTAGATTTTTTTCTTTTGGGACCAATTTAAAATTAAAAAAAAATTACTTTGCGGAAGCTTTTTTTCTATTTATTTATGCTGATGCTTACAAACCTTATGAAGCTTCTTAAGATTGCTACCCAAGTAATATCAATCATCAATTCTTCGAATCAAAAAAGGTCAAGGACAACCTCATCATTTTCCAGCTCAAATCCTCCACTTCCCAAAACAAAAATCTTACTTTCAAATCTTTGCATTCTCCGTACCAAGAAATAAATCCCGCCTCCAAGCTATTCCAGAGAAAAAGCTCTCCAGAAAAGCCCGCTGTTACGTCCTCGTTGTCCTAGTCCAGAGAGTGTGTTTGTCCTTCAGTTTTTAAAATATTTGCCAACGAGTCTCGGTCTCAACTCGGTAAAAGATAAACTTTGCCCGCTGCTCCCCCTCTTAACAATCTCATCCACTGAGGGATGGTGAAATAAGACCACTACAGCAAACTTTAACTCACAGAACCAGAATGAGAATAAATTTATAAATAATTCATAAGAATGTGCCAACCAACAACAGCGGTAGCAGAAAGGCCGGCAAAGCTCTTATCCGGATTATTACAACGAAAAGTGTTTTTTTTTCGTTCTTCTCCGCTAACGCCCGTAACTTTCCGGTGAAAAGCTTCCCGAAAAAATAATACAGAGGGTTGGAAAAAAGCGCGCGCGTTTCTTCCCCCCCAAGAAAACGGCAAAATAATTCGCAACCATATCTCTCGCGGACTCGTTGGCCCCCGCGACTTCATGAAAAATGCCCAAATTTATGGACCAAGGGTTAGAGAGTTGCGGAGGTGGCGCCGAGCACCAAGATGCCAAGGTCTTGGCCGCAGAACCCCGAGAAATCGATTTTCCTTGCCGCTTTTTTTATGACTGGCTGGCCAGATGTGACTTATCTGGAGCTGGCGCTTTTGCGTGTTGTGTTTTCCGCTCTGGCTCTGGGCATTTGAATATCTACGCCGGGAAATCTTTTCTGCGAATGGCATGGCTTTGACAGGGTGGCTACATTTGGATTATTGCTTTGAACTCGGTCAATATCGAAGATGGGTGGAGCAGGAGCGTTGACCAAGTTTTTGGGATATTTTTGGAGTTCGCAGACAGCCTTTGAAAGGTTGAGGACATCGGTTTGGAATGTAGCATGGCTGTGGACGATTTCGTAGAGATTAGGTCTACAAACTAGACCGTAAGTCACATTTCGGTTCAAATCGATGTCCCCAAAGCTTCAAATGCTTGTTTAGGACTCCAAAAATGCTGTGAAACCTCAGCGTAAACCTTCAAGAAGAAACCCTTCGATATTGATCGAGTTCAAAAAAGAGCTTCAAGATCAATTGAGGTGGTCACCATGGTCGCCACAATCTCCGTTCCTAACAAAAACCCATTCATTCTCGGCGAAAGTCAGCCGCCATCCCCCTCCTCCCTTTCAGAAGAGGTCACTGCCAACGACGTCGTCGCCGGAGGCCACGTGGCCCATGCAAAAGAATGACTACGTGAGAGTCGTTCAGAATAGTGCACAGCCCGGAAGCAGCGAAGCGTGCGCCCCATACCTTCTCCGCCAGGGCTAGACGGGACAGCCGCCGCCGCCACCGAGTTGAGAGGGGGGAAATTTATGCCCAGAACGTCGACCGGAGAGAGATCGACGGTCGTTATAGTACAAAGTGGCCGCCCGTGGAGTCAACACGTTGATGGAGTAGATTTTCACGCATCGCGGGGCACACTTTCACCGGGAGGGGATTGCTGCTTTCTACTGGTTTGAGGTTTGACGAGGTGGGTTTGGTGGAAGGTGTTCTTGCTTTAAAAAAAAACTTTGTAGACTTTTCCGTCTGTGTAGACTTTAGCTTTGTGGACGTAGATTCTTATTTTAAAATTTAATATAATTTTTAAATCATTTAAATTTTGATCATCAAGTTGGCTTCGAGATTTTTAAGACTTTAAATGATGTGGAGACTTTAAAAATGTGTGTAGACTTTTCAACATTGCTAGCTTTTTTAAACCACCTTCACCCGGGGTATGCTATTAAGGGAAGTCGTAAGCTGATAAGGTGAGTTTGATGGAAATCGATCTGTATAAGAAAACTTTGTAGACTTTAAGTCTGTGTAGAGTATGAGAACTTTGTAGACCTCTTTCCTTTTTCAAATTGTTTGATTTGTAAACCTTGTAGATTTTCATCGACAAGTTGAAAATTTGGAAGACTTTGCATAAAGTGGAGACTTTGAATGTTTTGTGTGGACTTTCCAGGGCTGCTGCTTTTTCAAACCACTTATTCCGGGGAACGATTTCTAGGGAAGTCTCAAACTAAGAAGGTGAGTTTGATGAAAATTGATCTTTCTATGAAAACTTTGTAGACTTTTTAGTCTATGTAAACTGTAATAACTTTGTAGATCTAGATTCCTTTTTTTATTTGTAAACCATGTACCTGTGTAGACTATGTGGACCTATTTTCTTTTTTGATTAGAATGATTTGTGAACCATGTAGATTTTGATCGAGAAGTTAGCTTGAAGATTTTGTAGACTTTACATAACGTGGAGACTTTGGATTTTTCAAACCTAATTCAAACCACACAGGAAAATGATTTCTAGGGAAGTCGTATACTCAGAAGGGGAATTCAATGGAAATTGATCATTCTGATACAACTTTGTAGACTTTTTAGCCTGTGTAGGCTGTAGGAGCTTTGTGAATCTATTTCCTTTATCAATTTTTATAATTTGTAAACCATGTAGATTTTGATCGACAAGTTAGCTTGAAGATTTTGTAGACTATACACAATGTGGAGACTTTGAATATGTGTATAGACTTTTCAGGATTGTTTTTTTTTAAACCACCTTCATCTGAGAATGTTTTCTAAGGAAGCCTAAAGCTGAGAAGAAGAGTTTGATGGAAATTGATTTTTTTCTTAGACAACTTTGTAGACTTATTATTATGTGGACCTCTTTTCTTTTTTAATTTGTATAATTTAATAAAAAAAAAAGATTTTGATTGACTAGTTAGCTTGAAGATTTTGCAGACTTAACATAATGTGGAGACTTTGAAAATGTGTGTAGACTTTTCAGGATTGCTATATTTTCGAACCACTTTCGACACATCGAGTATGATGGAAAAAGATCATTCTAAGTAAACTTTGTAGACTTTTTATTTAGTGTAGACTGTAAGAGTATTGTGGACCTAGATTCTTTTTATGATTTGTAAACCAAGTAGATTAAAATCAACTAGTATATCTTGAAGATTTTGTAGATTTGAGGTAATGTGGAGACTATGAAAATTTGTGTAGACTTTTCATGATTGCTATTTTTTCAAACTACATTCACGTGGAATGCTTTCTAGAGAAGTCGAATGCTGAGAAGATGAGTTTGATGGAAATTGGTCTCTCAAAGAAAACCTTGAAGACTTTATAGTCTGTGTTGACTTAGTTTTTTTTTTTTTTTTGTTATTTTCAATGCTTTTTAGAACATTTAGATTATGTTGATTGAGTTATGTTTCAGATTTTATAAACTTCATAGACCTTGAATACACTGAAGACTTGTGTAAATTTCAAGTACCATTAAACCCACCTTGACCTCCCACTCAAACCCAAAGCCAACCCGTTCTCCGCGGAAGCCCGGATGGCCCGGTTGGGGCTTTCTCTCCGGTTGAGGGCTGGTGCTAATCTTATTGTTTTTCTTCCGTGGAAAATTAAACCCCACTCGAGGTGGCCACAATGGTTCTCGCGGTATCACACCTGAATCAGCCAAACTAGACGGAGGTCGTAAAGATGAGTCCCGCACGAAAAAATTTAGACATTATTTATAATAAAGTGATATTAAATCATTATCCAGATAAGACCCCCGGAACCGTTGGTTGCTTCAGCGTTCTGAGAGGCTTTTCCGCGCTTCTTTCTTTCTGCTGTGAGGAATTTTTCAGAGCAGTAGGGGAAAATTATGGTCTTCGAGCCAATTCCAACCGGGGAGAGGTAATTTTCTCTGCCATTTAATTATTTTTATTTGTTTCTTTAATGGGAAACGATTTTCGGACCCGGGGCGACCCCCGGAAATCGTCCGAAATGCATTAACCTGGCTGGCCGGTGGTAATTTCTTCTTTCTTCTTTTATTTTTCGCCGCAAAGTGTGCGGAAATGAAGACACAGGTTGGCGAAAAGAAAAGGTGAGGTCAGCGCAAGAAACAAAACGAGCTTATTTAGCAAAAGACATTTCGCCGCTTAATTGAAGGCAACCCCCCCAACTTGGTCTGGTTTTTATTTGGTGGAGCAATTTTTGGTGGCCCACCTTGGGAAGACGATGAATGGTTTCGCTAAATGGTTAATGTTTCAGAGGTTGTAGCAGGGGACATCCGCGGCCAGGTTGGTGGGAATATTTGCTTTATGGTGGCGTTAATTACAGAAGAAATATTTGGTTTGTTTTTGAATGGGTTTGAGAGGCTCTCTTTTTGGAGTATTTACTGTTTTATCACTTTTACTTAACATTTGAGTAAACTTTTTGAAACATTTGTTCGTTGGTTGTTGACATTAAAAAATATATAAGTACAATAAATCCGATTGTTTGTTTATTTTTAAACCTAACAGAGACTTGATCACCTACAAAATTACAATGAATTTTATAATGAGAAATCAGCTTTGAAGCGTTTTTTTTTAATTCAGAAAATGAAACTTTGTTTTCTGTTAAAATCATTCATCGAAACATTTTTTTCAAATTTTCAAAATATACACGAAATTTAAAGATGTTAGAACTTTGTCAAAAGCATTAGCCATTGCAAATATGTTTCAAAGTTTGTGTCCAGCCCACCATCCCATTCAAAATCGTCCCAAAAAGTCAGGGGGCAAATCAGTTTTTTTTAAACTTCGAAATTTTGATGAAAATGTAAATTTAATTACCTGTAAACAATATAAAATGTATTTTCCTGCATTTAAAATCATAAAAAGTATGTTTGGACAGAATGATTTTATTTTTTTCGTGAAATTCCAATGGACAGTACCGCAAAAAGTAGTTTTTTTTTCGTCATAAAAAATCGCTTTGATATTTTGGAAACTAAGTTTGCACAAAAAATGGACAGGTGCATGATGCATTTCAAACACCTTGTTTATTGAAATAATGAAATCAAGGATTATTATTTCAATTTTGATATCATTTTTATTTGTGTGCATCCCCCCCATAAACTTCAAAACACATATGCAACGGCCTAAATACAAAAAAAAATAGGATATTAGAAAATATCATTTTGTTTAAATATTTCATGTAAATTAACTATAGTTTTTTTTTAATATTCATCTTATAACATAGGTATTTTTTAAACTCTAATTTAAAATCACAATAATTAGAAACTACTTCATTTCTATTATAACATTTGAAAAAGGACGATGTCAAAAAATGATCATTCATATTCAAACAACATTTAAATTATTTCTTTTCTATATTGTCTATTTTTTGCCAACCGACAAACATATTCTAAAGGTGGTTAAAACTGTGATGTTTAAAAACGTATTGAAATACATTTTAACTAAATCCAAATATATCTCATTATGTCTTCAAATGTATTAGTTAAAAGTTTCTCAGGCAAAAAAGTTTCAATTGGTTGATGTGAAAATTAAAAATGGCAAAAATCTGATACTGGAGATTTTAATTGAAAAAAAAAATATATTTTTGGAAAAAAAATCAAAAAAGTTGTCAATTTGAATTCTAAAACCAATTTTTAAAGCAAAACCAAATGTGCATTCGAATGCGATTTCAAACATGTTGCTGAAAAATGTTCAATTGGAATAAAGTTAATGAATGAAAAACACCTCTGCAAAAAATATTTTCGTAAAACTAAGACAAATTTTCATTTCAAGAGATTATCGATTGGACTGTTGATTGCTTAAAAAGAGCCTCTTTAAGTTTAAATTTTGTAAAAAATTGTTTTTTTTTCGGTGACACCAATTGGCCCCATTTTTCATTCCGCGGTATCGCAGATTCTGATTTTTTTCAAAATTCTAAAATCTAGTTCAAACTTTGAAAATATCCAGAATAAGTGTTTGAAGTCCCTTCTAACGATTACTCTCGATTCCAACAATTCGAAATCATTTTCGAGGTTAAAAACCAGAATTTTATTTTTGTGATGGTAATTATTTAAGAATATATTGCATAATGCTTATTTACAAATTTATTTTGATGATTTAATCATTTCACAAATTCTGAATTTTGGAGCCACATATAAAAAAGAAATTAAAATTTGGGCATTTTTTTGAAGAAAACCTTACTGTTTTATATTGATAAGCTTTTTGTGTCACTTTTGAATTACCTTTAATTAAAAATCAAGTCAAAAATTTAGCATAAAATAAAAAAAAATAAAATTGGAAAAAATATTTCCAGATAATAAATTAATAAATTATTGTTAAATTGAAGAACTGTTACAAACATCCCTATTTTTCATTTGGCAGGTTAGCAAGTTGTGTTTATTTTGGTTTAAAAATATGGATCTTGATTGAAATAAACACATTTTCCTAAAAAAGGACTTCAATTCTGTCAGGAAAGTTTGTTTTTTTTTAACATTTGTATATCTTTAAGTTGAATTTTGATTGATCAAGCCACTTCTTACACTTTTAAAATGCAAAAAAAAGCTAAGCATCAGCCATTTTATTTTAAAAAAATCCATGCTTTTAGAAGATAGTTGAATGAGGTGCAGGATGCAAGCCTTGGATTGTTTTAAATTTTAAGATCCAGAGAAATGTTTCTAGTTTTGATATTTTGCAATTTTTATCAACAAGTTACGATAAATTTCTGGTAGTTTGACGTATAAAAAGCTGTCTCATGAAATTGACGAAACCTCAGACAATAACACATCATGCGGCCGGTATGTAACGTTTGACCTCGAGGGCCACTAAATATACACCCTAATCGGCACAGATTTCAGAAGCCATCATCAGCCAACCACCGCAGGAAACAACCTCCCAAAGACCCCAAACACCGCCAACGACATCGACAATAATCACTTTCGGCTCCTCGACAGCAGGCTCACTCATTTTAGCTGATGTTTTGTTGCGATGTTTTTTTTTCTTTCTTTCTTTCGTTGGCCAGCGAAATTAACCGACAATCTTTTACGACACTTTAGTGTGGCACAAAATTGGCTTTGCCGTAATTACCTTTACCTCTGCGGGGCGGAGACCCCGTGAACTCCGCTCCGTCCGAGCTGCCGTTACGAGAAACTTCTCAATAATGGTTGTTGTCACAAGTGTGACACACACACAAACTCTTGTGTCACTAATCCGATTAACGATACTGACTGCCCCGCGCGCGTCATTATGACACCTCAGGAGGACCTCGGTGCAACGAAACCACCCCCGGAGAAGAGACCTCCGGTTAAACGGTCTTTCCTTCCCCTTTCTTCTTCGGCTCAGCATTGATGCAATCTAGCAGCTCTACTCTACGTGAAGAAGTGGATACTTATGCAATCGAGCCACGGATTTTGCACACTTTTTTTGCCCCGGACTCCATCATCTCTCAGGGCACCACTCCGATGGCTGGCTGGCAGGTTATGAAATAAAAGCATAACCTTTGAGCGCGCGAGGTCCAGCGACCTTACGGTGAGGTGGGGAGTTGTGGGTCGCGAGGAACCCTCAAGGGGGGTAGGGGGTTTAGGGTGGTAGATCCGTGGTTGGAGCTAGGATATCAACTAAGTGTTTCAAAAAGTTTAGAACTTTATAATAGATTGAAGTTATTCAAATGAAGAACTTTGTCGTAGACTTGTGGGTCTACCGAAGTAGCTTGTAAGAGGTCGAGAGTTTTTGACCACAAATCATATACGCATAGTTTTTGAAAATATTGTAGAAAACTTTGTTGTTACGTCGAGATGTCTTAGGTTTTCCAAGGACAACTGTCGTAACAAGCCAAAAGTTGTAATAATTTGGCCCTTGATCATATCAGCATAGCTTCAGTAAGTATGTTAGATTAATTTGTCAATACAATGGGATGCTCTGGATGTTCAAGGACTTCCTGGAGTAAAGGCTTGTGGGTCTTCCGCCGCAATAAGAAAGAAGCCCTTGGAATGTAACCGCGAAACATATTAGCCAAGTTTCGTAGAGAATGGTTACCAAAGTCTCAAGGTCTCCAAATCACCAATGTCTCCAAAAACTCCAAAAATCTGTACAACTGATCCCAAGTCTACAACAGGCCACCTTACCCTACCAATACTTCAATCCCCAAGACAAACTACCCTTTCGACGGCTTCCCCAAACCAGTTAGTTTCTTCTATCAACTGTACTTACAGCACTCTCGGCCAGCGCAAACCGTGCACCGAAGCATAAATGAGTTACGTTACCACCAGCTAGAAAAAGCGTCCAGAATCGCGCACCCAGGAAAAACGCTCTCGCTCTCGCTTTCTGGCAGGCAGATCACGCGCTTCCCGTCATATATTTTCCACCCTGCCTGTCGGGCCCAGCCAGTCTATCCATATCCAAAGACTCCGGACGCGCTGGCTAGACACTGCGAACCTCCAGGGCAGAGCTGGTGAAACTCACGGTGGAGTTGGCGCTCGCGTGAACTAATCAATTCTGCAACAATAAACAATCCATGCTCCATGACTCCCCTGCTGGTTCTTGTGGGGTGCAGACCACGTGGTTAGATTTTGCGGACTTTACCGGGAAGGGGAGGTAAAATCTCGTTTAGCCCCGAGCACACACTAATCCGCAGATCTGGCGATCCGCTGGAGAACTTTGGGCCGAGGGGTTCGACAAGGGCACAGCAAAAAAAAACTCATATTGAAAAAATGTCCATGATCTGGATTTATTAAAGTTTTCAATTGCTTAAAAGTCTCCAATTCCTAAAAGTTTCCCAATTACTTGAAGTCCCCAGTTACTACAAATATTCCATTTCCCTGTATTTTTGAATTGGTAAGAGTCTCCAATTACTAAAAGTCTCTAACTACCAAAGGTCTCCCAATTAATATAAGTGACCATTTACTACAAATATTCCAATAACAGCAATTTTGACTTGGTAAAATTCTCCAATTACTAACAGTCTCCAACTACCAAAGTCTCCCAATCACTAGAAGTCTCCAACTACCAAAGGTCTCCCAATCAATATAAGTCTCCAGTTACTAAATATATTCCAGTTTCTAATATTTTTTAAATGGTGAAAGTCTCCGATTACTACAAGTCTCTAACTACAAAGGTCTCCCAATAACTATAAGTCTTAGGTTACTACAAATATTCCATTTCCCTTGTTAATTTAAATTGATGTAAGTCTCCAATTACTCATAACTCCAACTACCAAAGGGTTCTAGTTACTACAAATTTTCAAGTATCCAGTATGTTTTTAAACCAAAAAGTCATCACATTATAAAGATGAATGAGGTAAATTTAAAGTGAGAGGATCAAGTGAAATATCTTGGACTTGCTTTTGACAAAAACCTTACTTACAAGGATCACATTGAAAGTATACAGGTTAAAGTAAAACAAATATATTAAATGTTTGTATCCACTTATAAACAGGAATTCTAGACTTTGTCTCAAGAATAAACTGTTAATTTATAAACAAATTTTCAGACCTGCCATGCTTTATGCTGTGCCGATCTGGACAAGCTGTTGCTTAACCAGGAAGAAAAACTTCAGAGGATCCAGAACAAAATTCTGAAAATGATTCTGAAACTTCCTCCCTGGTTCAGCACCAGTGAACTTCATCAATTAGCCGAAGTTGACACTTTGGATGTTATGTCCAATAAGATAATTGATGCATTTCGACAAAAATCATTGCAGTCTTCAGCTACATTGATCCGCTCTTTATATAGTTTATAAGTTAGTTTTAAGGTATCCCTTTTCCCTTTTGTACATGTAGGACCTCCTACATTTGAAATCACTGAATAGCGAAAGCTACAATATTTCATGAATAAATGAAAGTTGCTAGTATTTAAAATTGAGGTGAAAAGTCATCGTTTGTGATTGGACACTCAATAATATTTTAAGTGAATGAATGTACATGGAAAAAAAAATTGAATAAATATAAATTAAAAAAAAATCCAGTATGTTATAAAATTGGTAAAAGTTTCCAAACACTAAAGTCTCCAAATACCAAAGGTCTCCCAATTACTAGTATCCAGTCGCTGCAAAAAATCCAGTAACTTATTTTATTTCAATTGATAAACTCTCCTATCACTCAATAATCTCCAAATTCCTAAAGTCTCTAAATACTTCGGTAAATATTCCAGTATCCATTTTTTTTATTTATTATATGTCTGGGTAATGATGTTTACAAGCAAACCCCTTATGAATATATATCAAAATTTTTGTTATTGTCTGCTCTACAACACTGTTACACTCTGAAAAATAACCCTGCAAAGTTAGAAAAAAACACGAAATTTTAAAATGAAAAATGTTGTTCTAAATGAAAAAATGACCCTTCTGGGTCAATGTAGATTCGAAAAGAACATTAAATTTCCCTTAAAATGACATGTTCCAAAATTTTTTACAGTCGAGTAACGGAAAATGGAAGAATTTTTAAAACTTTTTTAGTGTTTTTTTCGATGAAAAATACGTTTTTTCGTAATTCTGAGTACGCCATCAAATCGGGCGTCTAATTTTACATAATAGTCCCTTTGAAACCAAATTTCTATCTCATCACCGTTTCAGGCTGCAAATTATTGAAAAACACCTCTTTTTTCGCATGTTCAAAAATGGAAGGGGTCGTACCGCCCCTCCGTCACGAGATATCAAAAAACGGACCTCGGATTCGAATCGAAGAGGGGTCGGAGCAAGTTTTCCCGATTTCGTGTGAGTTGGTAGAGAATTACCCGTCTACAATTACGAAAAGTCTCCATCAATCGAAGGTCTCCTAGTTACTACAAGTGACTACAAATATTACAGTATTCAGTATTTTTTTTTAATTGGAAAAGTCTCCAAATTTTCAAGCCTCTAATCACCGAAGGTCTCCCGATTACTTTTGTTTTTTAATTGTCAAACGTCTCCAAATTCCCCAAGTCAGCAACTACCAAAACTCTCCCAATTACTAGAAGTCTCCAGTTACTACAAATATTCCAGTTTCAAGTATTTTCAAATTGGAAAAATTCTCACGGTATTTTTAAATTAGTAAAAGTCTGCAATTAATAAAAGTCTCCAAATATCAAATGTCTCCCAATTCATAGAAATCTCCAAATACTACAAATATTCCAGTATCCAGTATTAGTTAGTAGGTTAGAATCTACAATTTCTCAAATTCTCCAACTACCAAAAGTCTCAAGAAGTTTCAAGTTACTACATATATTCCAGTTTCAATTATTGATAGTCTCCAAATACCAAAAGTCTCTCATTTACTAGAAGCATTCAGATAATAAAAATTGGTAAAAGACTTCAATTTTACAAAGTCTCCAACTACCAAATGCCTCAAAATTACTAGAAGTCTCCAGTTACAACAAATATTCCAGTGTTCATTCAAAAATAACTAGAAGCCTTCGATTACTAAAAGTCTCCAATAACTCAAAGCATCCAATAACTAGAAGTCTCTAAATACTGAAAATATGTTATTGTATAGTTTCAAACTGACTATTACTGAAAGTCTCCAATCACTAAAAATATCCAATACTTTAACTGAGAAGCATAAATTCCGGACCAAAAAGTCTCCAATTTCTGAAATTTTTGAAAGTCTAGAAATCTCCTGTTACAAAATGTCTCAGTTACGGAAATCCTTCTTTCTCTCAAAGTCCCAAATCTCCTATGGTTCCAGGAAATTGGTAACTTTTATTTGAAAATAATGTTTTGAAGAAGCTCAGAAGTCTACAAAATTCTTACAAAATTCACCTTTTCCACAGTGCTTCAACCGCATTGCTTCCCGCTAATAAAGTTCACTTTTATCCGCCCCCTCAGTTTGCTCACTTATCAGCGGACCAAAAAGAGAAAAACTCGGCGATATTTTCCAAATGGGAAGGAAAACACTGAAAAGTGAACTTTTCCACGACCACGCCGCCACCCAACCTTCAGGCCGACAATTTCAATATATATCATCCGTCAATGGTGCCATTAATGTTATTATGAAATTCTTGCCAGCGCGATTTTCCATGGAGTTGCGTCACTTTTTCCTCCACACAAACGCGCACAGAGTCTTCCCTCAACATGAGAGGAAAAGCGAAAAGTGACTTTGAAAGGTTGATGTGAATGAATGCGCAAATGGGATTCATAATGGTTCGAACGAGCTTTTTTTTTCTTTTTAAGTCGTGGTGCAGGGCAGTTTTTCCGAGATGAGTTGGAGGTTTTTCTTCTTGTTCCTTTGCTGGTTACTCCCGGGAAGTGATCATGGGTTCGACGTGCGGCAAAATGAGCATTTTTTCCGGGGAAATGGGGGGAAATGTGGGAGCTCTTTGTGGCTTGAATGGCGCGGGAACAAGAAGGAATTCCGACGATGACAGTGAACTTGCAGATTGGGATACGTTGTTAAGCTGAATGGGATTTTTTTATGTTTATTGAAATTAAATTTGAAAAGATGAAAAATTTACTTTTGTTGTTCTTCTTTTTCAAAATAATTCACAAAAATTATTTCATTTTCTTACATGAGTTAATAAATTGTTTTGAAAATCTAAGCTACTTATTAAAATTCAACTCGTTAATTTAAATCATGTAGGCAGTATTCAAAGGCATGAAGATCTTTGAAAACATCAATTTAAATTAATCTATCCCCAACTATTCAAATACAAATTTCGTCGGAAATTTATCGATTCAATTTGAACATTTTTGAAAAGTTCATGATTTTATATTTTTATAATATTTTTGGTTTAAATCATTAGATGTGAAATGTAAAAGAAAACATAAACATAAGAAAATTAAAATTAAAAAATGTTTTTCATGTTCGTGTTCATAAAAAAAAGTTTGATTTAATCAAAGCTTATTCACGTGATTCTGAAATTACCATTGCCTAAAATTAAAGGCAAATGCATGTAGATTAAGATTGAATAAAAATTATCTTCAGTTTTTCTCAAATTCCATAAAAAATACAAATTTGTGTCTTTTCAAGAAACCAACTCTATATCAATAATTTTTGTTGCAAGGGCTTGATAGTATTCTCCCCCAAAATATTTTTTTTCAAATTAACCAGGAAACATCCATAAAGGAATAGGTATAAAAAATAGTTTTAATATTTATAGTTTAAATATTTTATAAAAAGTTATTGCTTGGAAGCTACGCAGAAAATATCATGAATGTTATGTTAAGATTTCAAAAACCAATTATCTGCAAAATTAAATAAAACCAGGTTGTCTTAGAGTAAAAAAAGCTAATCCTTACATTCTATATAGTTTGGTTTATATTTAAAATTAAACAAAAAAAACTTAAATGGAAACGAAATAAAAAAAAATCAAAACCATTTGGCATGGTTTGAATGAATCTTTTCTTACATAAATTTTTGCCTTATTTACAAAAAGGTGTTAGTTCTTAGTTCTTTGAAAATGATAGGCATTATGTATCTTTTATTTCAAGATTATTTTTATTGAAATAAGCAAAATATTTCTCACATTTTTTTTTTACGTTGAAATTCAGACCAATAATTTTTTAGATATCGTCATGATCTGGTATACTTTGATGATCTAACCAGAGACTAAGTCTCTAAAACAAGCAGTCCAATCAACAAAGATTTGTCTTAAAAATTGTTTAGAAAATATAAATTTCAATTTCCCATAATAAAATATTAGAAATTGAAAAAAATAATCAGCCTAGTATAGTAGATTATGCTACATGTTCCATAGATGACGGGAAGTATTTTTTAGGTAAATCATAACTGCTGATCAAATTTTGAAAAATACTGAGCCAATGGAAATTTTGTTTCAGGGTATTTTCTCTTCAAAGAAAATATTGCTTAATATTTAATTTTTCATTGATTTAAAAAATAAACTTGGAATTGATATGAAAAACGCGAACAATAAATTTCAAAAAGTCGTAAAATTAAAAAAATGCATAATGTATAACTGAAACAATTTATAATCGTCAGTTGTGTGCTATCTTGTGACAACGACCATTCAGTACTTTTCGAGAAAATCGATTTGTTGGTTAATAATTTCAAAACTATGAATGATAGAGCCAAACTTTTTGAAGCAATCGGTTCGTATACTATTGCTTAACAAACGCTCCAAGTTTCAACTAATTTGGTTACACCAGTTGAAAGATACAGTAAATTATGTAATCAAAAATCTAAAACGCACAAGTGTGTCACAAGTGTGTTTCGAAAGTAAAATTGTACTACATGTCACAAGTGTGCACAGAATTTCCAGACAAACTAGAATAGACTTAAATCAATAGTTTAACTGACTTCATCAGTATATTTTCAAAAGCAAAAGATTGCATTGCCTTCAGAAAATGTGTATCAACATAAATTTGTGAAAAGCAAGAAAAATTTTCCACATTTTCCAACAACATGTATGACGTGTCACAAGTGTGCACTATCATTTTGATGATAAATTGGTCTATGTCACAAGTGTGCACTATCAGTTTGATGATAAATTGGTCTATGTCACAAGTGTGTATTACGCTATCCGGGAAACGGAAGCGAGTTTCCAAAATCGGGTTAAAACATCTTGTAGTGTTTGTTAAGTATAGCAAAACGTCATCATTAACTCATTTTCAACCAAAATGGTCTATGTCACAAGATAGCACACAGCTGACGTAATGCATATTTTTTAAACCATATTACCTTTGCTTGCAAATATTGAAAATAAGGCTTGAAAAATGACCTCGACCAGAATTGAGGGACAAAAAATTCAAATGAAATTTGCACGAGCCTGTAAAAGTCCAGTCCTTCTCGTTTTTTACAAAACGATTTTTTCTGCTTGCCAAAAATCAACGTCAAGTTTTCAATTATTCATTTTTATGTGAAGTTTTTTAATGTTTTAAGATCAACAATTTAGATGAAAAATGAAGTCAGTCTCATTCATCAGTTATTTTCACTAGATGAAATATGGCGAAGAGTCGTATTGCCAAAAACGGGAAGGCACTGTATAAAATATTTAAGTATGATAATAAAAAGGACATAAAAACAGATATTTTTGGCCTACAACGTTACCGAAAACACCACAATTGATCGGAAAATTCCTTCTTAAAAATTGACTTTCAAATACCGCCAAGCACAATTTGTTTGAGCAACCCTCAAAATTGTATGGAAAATTGAATCGTGTGACATAAGAAATTTAAAATTTAATAGTGACAAATCCTGTCATCATTATTTTAAGTTGTTGCATAACCATAAATACAGTGTTAATTTTTTTTTATATTCTTGGTAAGCATAATTTAATCAATGCCAATGTAACACACATTTGGAAAAAATATCGTAAAGTATTCTTGGTAAACCAACCTATTGAATACTATAATGATAATTATTCTCTTAGTCCAAAACGAAAGAATTTAGCCTCAAAAACCACAACAGAGTGGTTGAAACACAAAATGTTTCATTCTACCGAAAAAAGGAAAAACATAAAAACTAATCGGCCAAGTTTTTCTCTTCCAAGCTTTCCCACACATGTGTTGCAAACACCAGAACAAAAAAAAAACTCTCACCACAAGCATCTCAGTTAAAAAATTCAATAACAGTTTCCGCTTAACAAAAAGAGAGCCTTGCTGGTTCCGGTGCCACCACCATCCACTACCTACAGTGTGCGTGGGCGACCAATTCAAGTGCAGATCATTTCGGCACGACATGTCACACGACGCGCGTCACGCGAAGGTACTCGAATCGTGTCACCACGTGTGCGTCGTGCAAAAACACACACAGCGATACAATCGCGCGCACTTTAGCAGATATTGTTATGTGTTTATTTTTCGCTCCATTAACACCGCGAGAAAACAGTTTTCACAAATACCTCACCAAGCAGGCGACGACAGCAGCAGCAGGTTCGCCGTTTTGTTTGCACGTGATGACAGAATCGTTCAAATACATGTTTGTACGTGTGTGCGTGTGTGTTTGTGTTTTTGTTCCCAGCATCCATAGAAAGTGTGGCGCATTTGTATTGCATTGTAGATCGCTACCGCGGATGAGCAAGAAGAGAGCGCTAGAAAACAAAGAAGATTATCAGCATGCCGCGCACACCACAACAAACAGCACTGCGGCAGCGGGTTAGGGCATGGGTTAGAGGTTGACCCACAACGAGGCACACTGTCACAGTGACACACTATTTTGTGTGTGAGTGCTACCTAGCGGTGTAATCGCCTTAAACAAACAAATTGTTGCGACTACTTTGGCTGAAGTACAGTCAGTTGGTTTCTTTCAAGTAATTTTTTGCCTTACTCGAAATGACTAATACTAGTCAAACTAAAGCGTGAATTTTGTTTTCCCAAATTTATCTATAAAACAAAACCTTGTGCGGGCTTTTTTATGAAATTTATGTTACTGAAAATGCTTTAAAATTTGAAAATGTTTTAGGACACAGTTTCAGGTGTACTTTATAAATTCTTAATATGGAAAATATTTTGTTTCTAGTCTTAGTCCAGTAAATTATTCTTAGGTGACAAAATTCTACATTTCAATTATTCAACGGTTGTTACCGTTTTTAAAAACTTTTCTGTCAAAAGCGTATGAGTTGAAACTTTATTCTATTTTTGAACTGGCTATAAGGCAAACTGAGCATTTTAGAATGATGTTAAGTTTTTGTTTAAATTATGGACAGCTTCACCTAAAAAGATTTCAAAAATTTTGTTCTCTGTTCTGTGAACAAGTTTTCATTGCGAAAATTCTTCAATTTGAGAGTACCTATCAAAATAATTTCATTTTCTTATTTATAGTTAACTAAATTTTCAAACTTGAGCAATTCTCCACCAAAACTGAAAATGCACTTTTTGTTTTATTTTTCATTTCAAAAAAAAAAAAAATGTGAGGCTTGTCTACAGTAATCATTTTGCATCATTTGTTTGCCCATACAAGTCTCCATACAGTTTTGGCAGCTATCCATATAACAATTATATGTAAGGATTCAAAAATTTTACTCTTTAGTCGGAATTTTCCGATCAAATCTATGTATTTGTCACAGATGTTGGTATTATGTATGTATTGTCATAAAAATCTGTTTTTTTTTAAATTTTAGGATTTTTTTTAAGCTTTGGAACGACATATTTTTAAAAATAGAGAAGTATTGACAAAACAATTCTCCGAGTATTAAGTTTTTGAAGCAGTATTGTTTTTTTTTTTGCAAAATTCTATCTACAAGCAAATTACAAATTTCAAGAAAAAAAAAGTTTCGTAAAATTTTGTCATTGCCAAAAAAATGTTTTTTCGAAGGATTAAACACCAAAATATTCAACTTTTGATATTGAATGTATAGCCTTTTAAAAATTCAGTCTTGATTTAAAAAATTGCAATGTTCTTAAAAATAAACGTTTATTTGTTCAAAATAACTATCACAAAAATATCTTAATGAACTTAAACAGGCTTTAGAACTGCTTTAGAAAGTATTAAATGCAGAAAAAAAAGTTGGCCAAACGAACTTGTCAACTAACCAACGCCAACTGTTTGATTTCTTACGTACGTTTTACGTTTTATTTTAATGCTGACACCATTTCAATTAAATACTTTTCATCTTAAAAAAATACAGTAGTAATGACTTCCGTGGCAATGAAGTTTATTTTAATTCTGTAAAAATATAGCCTTTAATCAACAATAAGCACATTTTAATAAGGGACTACTGTACCTAATAACGTTGCACACTAATCGTTTCGTTTGCATTGCGGTTCCCAAACAATCTTAAAAAGGTTGAGTAATTCCGATGTCTTACCGAAAAAAAAGAGAAAACAGAGATAAATAGACACTAGTTAGTAAAATCAACTAAACAAACTATCACAGGCAATCGCTTGTACAGGTTGGTACACCGGCTTAAACTAACGAAAGTTGGTAAGGTAAACTCACAACACGCTGAGAGAGTATTACTCAATGGCCTACCGCAGCGCAAGCACTTGTTTTCCTGAACACTGCGGTCCAACCTCAACGCAAGATCTCTGCGACGACGACGACCGCGAGATGGAAAATGGGTTGCATTTTTTTATTTTTGCGGGGTTTGTCGCTTTTTTGCGTGTGGAAGATAAATATTCAGCACACATATGAACACACAGACAGAGAGAGACATAACACGTCGCCGTCGTACTACGCACGCACTGGAGCTGGAGTCTGGTGCTTCAGGGGAGTCCCGAGAGTACATGTGCAATTATCTGAAACCTTGTCAGCCGGCGTGATTTATTATATCAGTGGGACTAGAAGTTGGCTTTAACATCGGTTTTGGGGGGATTGGGTTGGTAGCAGGGGTGAATTTTAAGCTTAAAATTTGATTAAATTTAAATTATTTTGTTGGGTATTGAACTTTAATAATAACGTGAGGTTAAAATGTGATCAAATTTAGACAAAGGTTTGATAACGAATTCCCTACTAATTTGTTGAAAGTTTTGAACCTATCTTCAAATCTTCAAATCTTCAAATCTTCAAATCTTCAAATCTTCAAATCTTCAAATCTTCAAATCTTCAAATCTTCAAATCTTCAAATCTTCAAATCTTCAAATCTTCAAATCTTCAAATCTTCAAAACTTCAAATCTTCAAACCTTCAAATCTTCAAATCTTCAAATCTTCAAATCTCCAAATCTCCAAATCTTCAAATCTTCAAATCTTCAAATCTTCAAATCTTCAAATCTTCAAATTTCAAATCTTCAAATCTTCAAATCTTCAAATCTTCAAATCTTCAAATCTTCAAATCTTCAAATCTTCAAATCTTCAAATCTTAAAATCTTCAAATCATCAAATCTTCAAATCTTCAAATCTTCAAATCTTCAAATCTTCAAATCTTCAAATCTTCAAATCTTCAAATCTTCAAATCCTCAAATCCTCAAATCTTCAAATCTTCAAATCTTCAAATCTTCAAATCTTTAAATCTTTAAATCTTTAAATCTTTAAATCTTTAAATCTTTAAATCTTTAAATCTTTAAATCTTTAAATCTTTAAATCTTTAAATCTTTAAATCTTTAAATCTTCAAATCTTCAAATCTTCAAATCTTCAAATCTTTGACCAACAAAAAATGGTTTATTCCAGGAATGATTAATTTTTGAGATTGTGATTCTAGGAAAAGAACTTTAATGTTATTAATGTTCAAATTATTAAAACCTAAAAATACACCCCTGCAATCAAAACTCATTTCTACAAATCTCAATAGTGATCACAAACCCAACTCTGGAACTCAAAATGGGAAATTTACACTGAAACTGCAGTAATAATACAAAACGACTTAAACGCCGAAATGTGAAAATATCATTTATGAGCTCCCAAATGTGCCGCTTTCATCATCTAGCAATCTTGAAGCGGCTATGTTCCGTTCACCGACTGCTGCGACACCTTAATTTATGGTTAAACGATGCAAATCACCTGACCAAAAGAATCGCGCAACATGTTCATTTGGGGGAGTGCCTTGGAGGTGTCACTCGGAAGGCCGGCCTGCGTTCCAGATACGATATCCAAAAAACAAAATTCCGCAGAAAAAGGGCCATATTTTATTCAACAACACTAAAAATATCCCGCTCAAAATTTAATTCAGGTCACCCTCTGAGCTGTTGGCTACTGCTTCGAGGGAATCGGCCAAATCAGCATAAAAAGGCCACCCTTTTTTTCGCCTCCCTCTTGATTTCTACCTTTCACGGGAAAATACATAAATTCCATTAATTAAAATTGACAGCTCACTTACACAGGCGAAATGCAAAATTGCAGGACCCAGCGAGGCCCCCAGCTGGGATCTCCTTGGGAGTGAAAAGGTTAACCGCGGCAGGCGAATTAAAGAGTATCTTAACCGAGGGCCTCCTACTTTTTTGCTGCTGCAGCTTCCTGTGAAGGCCGATTACTACTTGTAAAACACATTTTCAAGCTTTGATGTAAAATAAAGATTTCAAAAAAAAGATTCATCAATTTTTATGAATTCCACCTTTTTGTGTTATAGCCATTATAAGGTATTTTTTAACAGTTTTATAATTTTAAAAATCGCTGTTTATAATTTTAAAAATATTTCGCTAAGACTAGAGTGGTCAACTTTAAAGAAAAAACTATGACATTTTGTGCTCTTTTAAATAAATTTAATTTGAATTTTTAAAATCTGGGTCAATATTTGAATTTGTAGTGAAAGTGTAGAGAATTTGATAAACTTTGCGAATATTGAAGTACATTTTGATTGCATAGGATTTGCAACAAAATGTCGAATGGCCAATAGGTCGGATGGCAAAAAGGCGATTGCCAAATGGTCACATGAAATAAAAATTTTAAAGGACAGATCGAAAATGGGAAAAAGTTATTATTAAATGCTGTTTTATTTTTCTGAATTTTCCAACAGAAATTGTATACAATGTATTTCAACACGTATTTAAATATAACTTTAATTTATTTTTGAAGAAATTACTTTCTTGCAAACAAATTCGTGTTTTTCGATGAGTTTTTTCATTATTCGTAATAGAATATAATAAAACCTTTTTTAAAGATAATACAAATCATTCATTTTTATTGTAATGCTTTTAAAATATATTAGCTACTTTTTCTTTTTAAAAAAACAACATTTTCTTGATTGTCGTGATCACTTCGTGAGTTTTTTTTTAATTTCAATCCCTTAAACATAAGGAGGTCTTTGAAAAAGAGTTCAACTAAAAAAATATTTGGATATTTTTTATGCCATTCTTTAAAACGAAATTCTGACATCTAAAAATGTTTTGTGAGATTTTTTATCTCTTTAAATCAAATTATTCTTGATGGTTGTAATATTTTTGAGACTTTTTTTTTCATTTTTCGGACAGTTGCCTTAACTTAAAAATGAGCAAAACTTCCTTAATGAACTGGTTTTGTTCAAAAATGTTATAAGGATCATTTCATTTTTATTTTTGATGAAAAAGATATTTAGCAAAAAACTGTTCACCTATTCTCCTTTCGATGATTTATTCATTCGTCCTTTTTTCTACTTTCGACGATTTGTTCTTTCAATTAAATTTTACATCGCAAAATCAAAATCTTTGATCAATTGCATATACATTTTATTTTCAGAAGTACCATTTCTTTTTTAATAATTACTAGATCAATGATGAATTTTCTCCAAGATTAGCTTTAGAGTTCACTAAAAAAAATTAAAAATTAGTTTTTGGAAATCAATTTTTAATAACAGTGATTTGAAAAATATGCGAAATCCGAGTTAAAGCCACTTTGAGGATATAATTTTTCGATTTTATTTATTTTCTATGTTTCAGTTCTTGTTCAACCCTGATTTTTTTGAAAATCTGAAATTTCCTTTAAAAAAATTGACATTGTTGATCCAACCGTTGTTTGCTGCCTTGCGAACAACTTAAATTACGTAAAACGATTTTTGTATGTGCTATCCATTCAGCTCTTGATTTTCAATCGAAAATAATATCTTGGAAACCAATGATATTTTTTCCCTGCCCTTTAAAAAAAATCGTTTTTTTATCATGATCTTCATTTCGAAAGGGCAAAAAAAATGATTAAGATCGGGAAAACACAGAAAAAAATGTCAAATTAGATATTTTCATTATTTTCATAGTTTGTTTAATGGCAGAAGCGTAACTAAAATCAAATAATTTGACTATAGCAACAAGGAAAATAATTCTGGCAAATAGATGAATTTAATACATTTTTCTTATCTTTTAAGAAAAGCTAGCTTAGTAAAGTTGGATTCCAATTCAAATGACAAATTTAGGTAAATTCGATTAATTTTGACAGTTTTTAATTATTAAAAATTAAAAAAATTCAATAGTTTGTTTTTTTTAATGTTTGTAAAATTTAGTGATTATGTAGTTTAAAATAAGTTGAAAAATTCAGATTATAAAGTACCCTCACAATATCTAGCATTGAGAAGTAAGTAAGAAATGTATCTAACCCTCTATTAAGCAGTAAGAAAAACATCAATTCTCCCCTATTTCTTCATGTGTCGGGACCCCCAGGAGCTCCCTCTTCAGGTCAGACCAGCCCAGGGGCCGGTGCGTGCACTGCAAGGTAACTCCGTCTTATAACACTGGAGCAAAACGTTGTAAAGTGTACATCTCCCCTGACTTGCTTTAAACCCCTCTTCAAGAAACTCCAACCTAAAAGGGGAGCAGCAACACCCGTCTTGGCCTCGGTGCAAAACGCTCAACGACACGTAATCCTGCACTGCATAAATCATAAACCGTTCGTTTTTCGCCACTTACAAGAAACGCCTCCCCTTCCACCAACCAAAAAGCTGAAGGTTTCGTCGAAACATTCGTGATTTTGTTTAAAAAAAAAAAAGTGGGGAGCCCACTCGACCCGGGGTCTTCTTCAGAACTCACCACCGACCGGTCCCTCAGCTAAAAGCATTTGCCAATTTCGCAGCGCACTAATTAATGTTGATGAATGAATAAATGAATTCGGAATGAGGTGCCAACGACCAGGGCCCAGACGTTTTCGTCTCGGACTCCTTGCGAAAAAGGCTTAAAAAGAGAGACTCGCTTTTCAGCTACTTGACACCCGAAACCCGCGCCAGGCATTCACGTGGGACTTTGTTGGCGCTGAAATGGATGAGTAACTTTCCGGACGAATTTCCAGCTCAAGCGAGAGGTTCTTCGAGTGGCGATGATAGCTCGTAACGAGAGTTTTTGGAGGCCATTTTTTTGGAGGTGCCGAAAATGAAGTGACAATCGAGGCTTGTTCGGGTTGGGCTTGTTTGTTAGGGGTTGGACGAGAGTATTATTTCATGAATTATGAAGTAACGTCTGGAGTAGTCATTTGGGGGTAAATTTGAAATTTATGATAATCCAGAACAAATAAAGTGATGATGGACTAAACAAAGTGTATAATTTGGCCGCCTAGCTTAAAATATTTGAAAACTGAACACTGAAAAAGTTCGATCAATCTCCAACAAACCATCTTCAATTGCTCCACAACCATCAAGAATTCATTATTAAGTTGTTCTCTCCATCGGCGTTCTCCACTGGCCGCGGTTACGATTCAATGATTGCATGTTTGATTTAGTTTTAATTGTCTTCCTCCATTCACAGACAGCTGTTCTCAGTGGTTTCATTGCACATATAAATTGGCTTCCCCCCAGCCGCCGCCACCACCCCCTTCGTAAGGCTTCAATTGCACTCAATCATCGTTGTCAAACGATGCTCTTCCGTCCCTCACCATCACCATCATAGAGGGGATAAGAAAGGAGAGGGGGCAAGAAATCGATCAATCAAAAGTGCTCGCGAAGCTTTCATATCGTGCGGTTCATAGAATCAATCATAACATTCTACACGGGGTGGCGGAGCGCGGGCTCGCGAATGACGAAACCACTTTGAAGAGTTGAACCGGGGAGGGTTACAGTGATGTGGGGGTTATGAGTCTCGATTGGCTAACGTGACGCAAAATTAAAAAAAAAAAACAGTCAATATTTTGTGGAAATTTGACTTTTTCCAAGCAACCAGAATGATCTTCAATTTATCAATATTTTACTATGTTTTCATTTCTTTTGATGTGAATGTTTTTTTCCAATTTTGGTTTCAAAAAATAAATTAAAGGTTTCCATGCCAAATCGACAAAAAAAATCTGAAACGTATGGTATTCAATTCATAAAACAATTAGGGAAACTTTACCACTGAAAAACTACTTTTAAAAAAAAAAAAAAAAAATTGAGTTATTGGAAATTTTTTGTTTTTATTTTAATTAATGTAAAATCGTGCCATTTTTCGTTAGGAAAAAGTTTCCGAACGGTCCAAAGTTGATATCGTTGGATTTAAGGATTTTTTGGAATATCTTTTTAATAATAAATCAAATTTGATCCTTTCGCAGAAGATTTTTAGAAAGATTGCACGATTTCTAATATAATTATTTTGTCAAAACGGACCGGCTCTTTTTCAGCTTAGTTTTGTTTAAATTATAAAAATTGTTGAAAAATATTATTAGATAAAAAGTCTGCTTGCAGAACTATGATAACGATTCATTTAAACTATGCAAAAAAGGGGAACGGTTCACCTCCCAAGTAACAATTTTAAACCAACTAGCCATTCCCTAGTTTTATTGAGGTTTTTGTGGCAGCATTCTTGATTGCTTACAAATTTTATGATTTTTTTCACAGCATTCAATATACATGGGCTGATTTAAAGGCTCTAAGAAGGTTTTATGCCTCGGGCATAAAACCTGGTCACCATAAAAGCCAAATGGCTTTCAAAAAGTTTAATAAAAAAAACCCGATGGCAATGTCATGCCAAGAGGTTTTATTGCATGCTTCTTTAAAACCAAGGGTGTTGTAGCTATCAAATGCCATAAGGCATGCAAAAAGCTTACTCAAAACCATATGCTCCTAAATCCAAAATGCTACGAATTAGTGGTTTAAATGTTGGTTTTTGCTGATAGGTTTTATAGAGGTTGTGGCAGCTTTCATAAAGCCTAAAATGTTACATAGATAACTGTTAAATTTTTCAAAAAATCTTACTCATGAATGGAAAAATAGTAAAATTATTTTTGTAAAGCAATTTGAAAGAAATATTAATTTTCCGAGAATTTATATAAAACTAAAGCTTAAAAAATATTCAAATGTCATGATTTGGAGTCTCTGAAGAAAAAAAAAAGGTTTCAAAAATGAAATTTCATTCCCATTTTTAAACCAAATTGCTAGACATGATCTTTTGAAATTGTTGGTCAACATTAAAGTAAATAGTACAGCGAATTACTAAAAATAAATCTTTCTTTTTTTCAAGTTTTTTAAATTGAATTATTTTTAGAGTTTTTGTTACCAGGTCCATCGAAAAATTGACTCATTTTTTAACGGTGCACATCAACCAGAGCTGTTGCACTCAGATTTGTGTTACAGACATTTTAGTATCTTCAAAACTACGGGAACTATCGATATAATTTTTGATTCATCCCCTGAAGTACAGTCTACCATATAATTTATAACAAAGTTTGAATATTTTTAAAATCAGATTTTTGCAGGATTGGGTCCCTAAGTTTGAATAGCAATCAGCAATCAAATATAATAGATGAACATAGTTAAGAAATAACGAAAAATCTACAATTTTTAAACTTTTATTTTAGGGATGGTAAATACAACTATTGAAATCGAAAAAGTATTTATCGGTTGAAAATTAAAATTAAGCCTCGGGAAGGTAGGTTCTATTTGTACTTTCGTAAAAATCATAAATATAGTTTAAAATTTATGAAAAAATGTTTTACAAATATATTTGTCAATGAAACTAAATCGATCGGCAAGCTGCTTGTCAAAATGTCGATTTACAAAAATGTTCACATTTTTATTGACGAAAGCAGTTGTAATCGATTAACAAAGCTTTATTTAAATCAGAATGGTAAACAAAATATTTGCAAATTAGTTGAGATTTAGTTAAATTAACCAAAAAATGCTAATTATCGTCCCGTGCCGTACTTTCAAACACTCAGGAGCCTGGGTTATTTTTGGCTATGAAAATATTATTTTTTAACAAATAACTATACTTTTTTGAGTAATTTTGAAGAAAAAGGAGATCATTACGTTCTTTCCATAAATTTTATAAAAAGTTTGACAAATAAAAATACGACATTGTTGATCATTTTGAACGGCCAATAAATAATGAGAAGAATTTAAATTTAACGATCTTTTACCCAAATTTATATAAATTTATTTAAATTGAGAATTTAAAATGTCATGTCAAAAAGTTATTCAAAAATTTTATCGACTTACACAAGTCTCTCAAGGTATATCTGAGATATCTTGCATTAATCTGTTCTGTTCAACCTTTTTGGCTCAAAATAACAATTGTAAGTGAACATCCACAAACCATGTGGACACTTTTTTTAAATTTCAGAGCATGGACAATCGGATTTGAAAATTGAGTAAAAAAGGTTGCGTAGTAGGCCTGCATTAAATTTTAATCAGATAGAGTTGGACTCAAATCCCGCGAACCACTGTACCTGTACCAACTCCAGCGTACTGCAAATTGCGTGATCTAGCTTGAATTGCATGATCTCCCCGCACTAACAAGAGAGAAAACGAAAAAAAAAAAACGGTACCCCCCTCTTCCATTTCAAGAAGTGCCTTTGATTGGCATGAGAGGAAAAGCTTTCCATTAACGGCGGTTCGTCGTCACAGCACCAATCAGTGCGGTACTTTGCCGTGAGTAGTGTTGCTGCATTATTGATACACGATGACATCGGTGAGGCAATAACTTCCTCACCACAATCAATCTTGAACGAGGGGGGGGGGACAATCTAGAACAGACAATTGTTTTATTTTCAGTATGAAGAAAGGGGCACTTTCCCATCAATGGCGGGTTTGGAGGAGAGCAATTGAGCAAAGTTTTTCCTCAGGGTCCATGGTCTCGGAGTAAATGACCTCCGTAATTGACGGAACACATCAAAGCTTGAGTTTTCCGGAAAAGCAATAGAAAAAGTTTTCCTCCCCCGCTCACACTTCTTTGGGTCGGGAAAACTTTCCCTTTTCGCTTCCGGTGGTCAAGTTGAGTTGGACAAGTTTGGGTGGGCTCGCCAAAGGAAGGAACTTTCCAAGTGGTTCCGAACTTAAATCGATTGGAATTGGACGTCAATTGAAGAGTTGTTTGGTGGGACGTACAATGTTGAAAGGCAGTGTGAATCAATAGAATTTCCTCACATTTCTCAATAAAATCAGAACAATGGACGTCGCTCAATGGCCACACTCAAATCCACTTGTTGTTCAATTTCATAGAAAATCGACCGTTCGTTGGTTAGTCCATCGAATATCCACCTGTACCGAGAGTGCGTTTGCCAAATTTGCATTGCATATTCAACCAGGAGAGGACTCTTGGCTCTCGACAGAAGAGTAGTATGTGTAACGAACCGTCATTCATCGCCGCGTGGCTTCCGGGGCACCAGATTCCAGAATCGAATCTCCAACCAGTGCAGTGCACTATCGCCGGAGGGACACACGCGTGAATGCAGTGTCCAAATAATAACGGAATGGAAACTGAACCAATTTTCCGAAAAACGCACCATGCCACATATCGGCTTTGTTTATTTGTGCGTTCAGGCTGGTGAAGTCATGCAGATTTTTGCTGGTCTCGGATAGAGTTGGGAAATTTTCCGACCGGAAGCCATTCGGGAACCGATGGTCAGAAGTTGGATTCTGATTCTGTGATTGGGACTTGATTTGGTTGGTGTGGAAAGGTATGATGATTTTTGCCTAAGGTAAAATATTTATTTTGTGACTTTATTCCAAAATGTTGCCAAACCATTTTCAATCCTCATTTCTCTATTCCCAATTCTCTATTTTAAATTCTCTATTCTCTATTCTCTATTCTCTCTATTCTCTATTCTCTCTATTCTCTATTCTCTATTCTCTATTCTCTATTCTCTATTCTCTATTCTCTATTCTCTATTCTCTATTCTCTATTCTCTATTCTCTATTCTCTATTCTCTATTTTCTAATCTCTATTCTCTATTCTCTATTCTCTATTCTCTATTCTCTATTCTCTATTCTCTATTCTCTTCTCTATTCTCTATTCTCTATTCTCTATTCTCTATTCTCTAATCTCTATTCTCTATTCTCTATTCTCTATTCTCTATTCTCTATTCTCTATTCTCTATTCTCTTCTCTATTCTCTATTCTCTATTCTCTATTCTCTATTCTCTATTCTCTATTCTCTATTCTCTATTCTCTATTCTCTTGTTGTCTTGTTGTCTTGTTGTCTTGTTGTCTTGTTGTCTTGTTGTCTTGTTGTCTTGTTGTCTTGTTGTCTTGTTGTCTTGTTGTCTTGTTGTCTTGTTGTCTTGTTGTCTTGTTGTCTTGTTGTCTTGTTGTCTTGTTGTCTTGTTGTCTTGTTGTCTTGTTGTCTTGTTGTCTTGTTGTCTTGTTGTCTTGTTGTCTTGTTGTCTTGTTGACTTGTTGTCTTGTTGTCTTGTTGTCTTGTTGTCTTGTTGTTTTGTTGTCTTGTTGTCTTGTTGTCTTGTTGTCGTGTTGTCTTGTTGTCTTGTTGTCTTGTTTCTTGTTACAAATTTATTTTCTTCAGTGCTCATTTGCATTTCATGTTCAGGTGAATTGTTTTTGTGTGTAAAAAGAGCCACAACTGGTAACTATATTTCCTACAGTTACTGATGAAAGCATTCGATAAACGGCATTGTTCTGTTATTGGATTCTGTGAAAAGAAACAATCTTCTACAGTGGGGAGAAATGCTTTGTACCGACAAAGAAAAGGATGTCGTCCTGAATACTTCCAACCTGCACAATAAAGCAGTTGATGACGGAAACTGGGTTGACTTAATAACAAGGGACTCCCCATCTGAAATAAATTTCAACAAATTGTGTTGAACTCAGTTTCGCTCAAATGTCATCCTAGCTACGAGCCCCTCGTTAAAAGCTTCAACTCTGGGTTCCCAGGCTCTTCTGTTCTTGCAACACCTTCGCAGTAGTTCAGACACCCCTTTGGTTTGCAACGAGTGCAACTGCCTGCACGACCTGCAACGAAACCTTTCGAACAACAGACCCAGTTGCATAAGCCCACAAGATCTTCAGAAGCAGCAGCAGCAATCATTTACTGGTCTATTATTCAATTAGTTTGCTATTGAATAGAATTGATTTCTGGGCTCGATGAGAAAAGGGTTCACTGCACTACAACGCAGGGGAGCGTTCCATTTTCTGATTCTCGATCCAATTTTTATTTTTTTCGAAAACCCCCCTTTTTCTTCACCCAAACATCAAGCAACGTCGACTTCCCTGAAGTCGGCACACTGCAAACGATCAATTTCATTCAATTTAGCATTTAACTGTAAACGAGCAAATCGTGCCCCCGCTGCTGCTGCAACTCCCTTCCTGGAGTTTTTAACTTGAGCAAAACGCGGGGGAAATTGGATGCATTCATCTTGTTGTTGGTGGTGTTGTTGCTGGGAGTTAAGAGGCGCCCTCCCGAGTCCAGCCGTCATTTCAGCCACTCTGCGCTCTGCTGTTGATTCAATTTGCAGCGAAATTGTGCAACGTAAACGCAACCGATTTGGGGTTGATTAACCTTTGAGTGGTTGCAGAAGCAATTCTTTGAAAATTTACAAAAAAAAATCTAGTGACTGATTCTAGAAATGACAAAAATGACAAAAATGCCAAAAATGACAAAAATGACAAAAATGACAAAAATGACAAAAATGACAAAAATGACCAAAATGACCAAAATGACCAAAATGACCAAAATGACCAAAATGACCAAAATGACCAAAATGACCAAAATGACCAAAATGACCAAAATGACCAAAATGACCAAAATGACCAAAATGACCAAAATGATAAGATGACCAATGATAAATGATAAAATGACCAAAATGACCAAATGATAAGATGATAGAATGACCAAGATGACCAAAATGATAGAATGACCAAAGATGACCAAAATGATAAGATGACCAAAATGCCAAGATGACCAAAATGACCAAAATGCCAAAATGACCAATGACCAAAGATGATAGAATGATAAATGACCAAAATGACCAAAATGATAGAATATTAAAATGATAGAATGATAAAATGAAGATGACCAAGATGACCAAGATGACCAAAATGATAGAATGACCAAAATGATAGAATGACTAAAGATGATAGAATGATAAAATGATAAGATGACCAAGATGATAAATGATAAAATGATAGAATGATAAAATGATAAATAATTAAAGATGATAAGATGATGAATGATAGAATGATGAATGATAAGATGATAGATGATAGAATAAAGATGATAAAATGATAAAATGATAAAATGATTAGAATGATTAGAATGATAAATGACCAGAATGACCAAAATGACCAAATGACCAGATGATAAGTGCCAAAATGCCAAAATTACCAAAATGCCAAAATTACCAAAATTACCAAAATTAAAAATGACCAAAATGATAGAATGACCAAAATGACCAAAATGACCAAAATGATAAATGACCAAAATGACCAAAATAGAATGACCAAAATGACCAAAATGACTAAAATGACCAAAATGATAAAATGACCAAAAGACCAAAATGACCAAAATGACCAAAATGACCAAAATGACCAAAATGACCAAAATGACCAAAATGACCAAAATGACCAAAATGACCAAAATGACCAAAATGACCAAAATGACCAAAATGACCAAAATGACCAAAATGACCAAAATGACCAAAATGACCAAAATGGCCAATGACCAATGACCAATGACCAATGACCAATGACCAATGACCAATGACCAATGACCAATGACCAATGACCAATGACCAATGACCAATGACCAATGACCAATGACCAATGGCTAATTGACAATCTGCAAATTTCAAAACTTTTTTTGAGAATTCGTTAAGGGTTAACTCAGATTCAAACGTCCACTTGTGAGCAATGGGACACTCTCGATGAAGACAATTTCTGGGCAGCATGTGCAAAAGTGCACTGCGATATGGGGAAGGCAATTTTAATCGGCAACTCTCCTTTTTGCTGCTGTTGCTGATTGGATGCATGGTAAACAGCCAGGAATCGTAATTAATGTTGGTCCATGGGAGCGGTGCTTTCTTTCCCTGCCAGTGTGGAATGGAGATTGGGAGCAGATTTTCCTGGAAATGGGGGCAGCATTTTTGTGCACTCGAGCATGTAACTTGGAATCGGTTGGTATTTTGGTACAATTGAATCAAATTAATGCTGATCAAAGCATTTCTGGTATTTTAAAGGAAGAGAATTGGTAATTTGGTTACGTAAAGCTTAAATATTATGAGTTTTATTCGTAGCATTTCATGATAAAATTCAATGAATAGTTGTCATTACAAATTTCAGCATGATCATCGCCATTCTCCATGAAATTTTCAATTAAAATATCTGCATCGCCAAGCATTCAACCCGCGCGGACACTCCCCCAAGGTCCGCAAATATCCAATTATTGCGTGTGCGATGTGATGTCAATTCCTGGGGTCACTTAAAGTATTCACGCTCGCCACCCGGCAAATGGGTTAATTATGCCAACCCTGGAGAAAAATATTTAATATCGTAGAATTATGCGACATAATCGAAATGTTTGCCCCCATAGCTCGCGTCCATGACCAAGTTGGTCGCCGTAAAAAAACGCCCTGTGAAATTGGTGAATAACTTTGGCAGTGAAAACAAAAAAA
This sequence comes from Culex quinquefasciatus, assembly GCF_015732765.1. Lineage (NCBI taxonomy): Eukaryota > Metazoa > Arthropoda > Insecta > Diptera > Culicidae > Culex > Culex quinquefasciatus. The sequence goes on along the minus strand of NC_051862.1, from coordinate 31,833,606 downwards.
AAAATAGCTGAGCTTGGGAAGGAGTTGAGCTTTCGGCGAGTTGGCCTACGGGCGGGGTAGGAAGTAATAAAAATGCTTTTTAATGAAAATAATGACTCTCGGTAGGGCGATATTGCATAAAAATTAAATGAATATAAAATTTATTGTTTCGGAAAATTGAATTATTATGGAGGCCGGAAAATTGACAGTGGCGATATTTCGACTTTTTGTTCTGAGGGGGGAACTGTATCTTATTGAGCATTCCTGAGCCATTTTAAGGTATTTGCTCAATTGGAAGGTTGGGCGGGAATTTTCGCGAGAGCGATGAATGAGGTGAAGAATGCTTTTGAAGTACATCTGACGATGAAAAGTTCACATCAGCTAAAAAAATTCGAGTCATTTGAACCATTTGAAAGAACTGTATTTCAGCAGAAGAAAAAAAACTAAAATAAGGAATACTTTAGAAATGCAAATAAGAATAGATTTTACGGAAACTCTTGTTTTGATTTCTGAATTCTTCAAATTGTATTATCTTGTGTTTCTTTCTTAAAACTTTCTACATTTTGCACGTTTTCGAATTTTTTTCTCAACAATCCCACCCAAAACTTCACACTAGAAAGCCGAAAATTAAACATTTCATAACTTTCGGTGACCTCTCCGCCCCGGATTACGTTTGCAATTAGCGTGCCAGATCACGCCCAAGCTCCTCAGAGTTAACAATCTCCAGAGCTGGCATTGCAGCTGGTGCCTCCAAGCCGTAATTAATTTGGTCCGTCCCGACTGCGACGACCGGGTAAAAAGCTGCCAGGATAAATCTTGCGCAACCTTGGTCAGGGCCTGATACGGCGTGGCATGTAGCGTTTTTTTTAATGAAGGAAAGTAAACATCATAGCTGCAAGGGATTTTCAGCAGTGAGACTCGCGATGATCGTTCGTCATCTGTCTCACGGCGTTGATGGCTATCAACGAGGGAGAGGTGATTCGTCAACGTGGGGTTTAAATTTTTAATTTGAGTCGGAAAAGTGGTGAATTATTTTGTGGTTATACATTTAGTGGTGAGATCTGCAACGTAGAGTGAAGCTGAGATCTTTACCAAACTAGTATCAGCTCGGTTGAAGAACGATAAATCAATCCTCGAATGTATGAGCTGTGTGTAACAACATGCAATCAACGTTACGACACAGGTCGCTTCTGCTCCAATTGATCTGGAACAAGGGATGGTACATCTACTTAAAGGGTAAAAGGTTTTTCTTGCATATTAAATCCCTAAAAATACTTCTTGAGGAATCAATCTTATGCCAGTTTAGTTGGATAATATTTATTACTACTGCTCGAAATATATATTGCTTTTGTTCCTCGGTATCAGAAAGATAAAAAAAAAGATTTATGTTTTGCATGACCTCAAGTATTTTGTTTCGGGTTTTGTTTTTTCACATTTTGTTAAAAAAAAAATTCGCAAAGGCATGTGATAAAAAGCATTTAAGAATCGTATAAATTAAAGAACAAAGACATGGAACAAATGAACCCATTATAAAATACATTTTTTTAAATCGCCAATCGATAAAAAATAAAAAAATAAAATATCAAGCCATTGCATTTTCACTAGTTGAGTTATTTTACAAAATAAGTTTTCAATAAAGTAAGATTTGACGAAAACAAAAAAAAGCAAACAAAACTTTTCACGGCACTAATTATTGTCTTTTTTTCAAAGATTTAAAAAAAATCATGAGTCCAAATATGCTAAAAAAGATTTTATTTTAAATCAATTTCAGCGCTTGAATTTCCATAAAAATTTTGAAGTTTTTTAACATTTTTTTATATTTGTAAGAGGCTTAAAAGAAAAACAAAAACAATTCATGCAAAACCGTGAGGATTTGTAAACACACTGGCAATCTTGCTCACGTCCAGGGTTGCCAGTTCAAAATTGGTCAAGAATCGCTTTAAAAAAATCTGGATTAATTTATTTCTATTAAATATACGTTTTAATAAAAATTAATATTTTTAATTGTTATCGATTTTTATTTAAATAGTTCGAATTTGACAGGAAGGTAAAAATTTGACAAATTTTGACACTTAAAAAATCTGGCATTCCTCGCTTTATCTGGCAACCTGGTAAACTAGCTCACGTCCGTCAAAGTTTACATTATTACATTATTTTTCGCTAGAATTTGTAAACATAATTAAAACAAGGGCATCTAAGTGAAGATTTCGTACACTCGCTATTAATTTTCAAACAGTAAATTTCAACTTGACATAAGGATTGTGTAATGAAAGTATGTAGAATTGTTTGCCAACGGATTATCTGTCTACAGTGACCAAGTTTTGTTGATCTAGACATCAATTCAGTAATAAAAATTTAGTACTTGATCTTTAATAAGTTGAATAATTTTTAACAAAATATATTCCAAAATAATCATGTTATCAAAACATTTTTCACAATTGTGAATTATTAAAAAACATTCAATGTTCTTTTATATCCAAAAACCATATTTTTATTATTGAATTTTCAAGAAATAAGCTTCGGTTAAGGTTTATTAAAAATAATCAGAAGTTTAATACTCCATACATACACTGCATATTTATTATGCTTTGGTCCAAAAAATATAATTTTATATAAAAAAATAAGCAAATCAAATATTTTTATTGCTGTGGGATTTCTTCAAAAATGAATTACCAGTATTTAACATTATTTTTTCATTGAAATTCTTAAAAAAAAAAACAAATTTTTAATTTCTTTTTTTCTTTGATAATATATTTTTGAAATGTGGAAAAATGATCGTTAAGATTTTGCAGATTTTCTAGCGATTATATTTTTTTATTTGGATGAAAATTTTGCTCTTTGTCAAAAAGGAAATTTTTCATCATTAGTTATTCCATACAAATATTTATATCATTTTGAGGGATGTCCATGTCCATAGAAAATGGGTTTGTAAATGTATGAAATTCTGTATCTTGAGAAGGGATTTTCTGATCGACTTGTGTCTTCTGAAAAATTACAACTTTATGATTAGGGCTTTTCAGAAAAAAGGTACACGAAAAAAACGTTTTTTATCACATAAATTTCAATCCTCAAAATACGTATTTATTATTTACGAAATTTAAATATTTAAGGGAACTCAAAAGACATTGTGCGTTGTAAAGCAAAATTCTAGTTTAAGAGATATGATTTTTAGAAAAAAAACGTGTTATTTGGAAAGTAAAGAAAACCAAGTTTATTACAATATTTTGATAAATTTACCGTTTTTCGGCATAAATTTTCGATATCTTTTCGATTTTATGCATTAGTACTTCTGGAAAAAAGCTGAAAAAAAATCCAGCAATTTTCTCTCTGAAACTTTGAAAGTAGGCAATAAGTTTCTGAGGTACAGCCTAACAGAGAATTTGAACCGATGAAATTGATTTTGCCTTCCTCACTGAGGTAAGGCTATAATCCTGCTCTAAAATTGAACTTTTTATTAAAAGCTCGAAAACCCACCTTGATGTATACATATCGACTCAGAATCGAAAACTGAACAAATGTCTGTGTGTATGTGTGTGTGTATGTGTGTGTGTATGTGTGTGTGTATGTGTGTGTGTATGTGTGTGTGTATGTGTGTGTGTATGTGACCAATAATGTCACTCAGTTTTCTCAGCACTGGCTGAACCGATTTTGACCAAACCAGTCGCATTCGACTTGGTTTAGGTCCCATACGGTGCTATTGAATTGTTTAAAGTTTCGATAAGTAGTTCAAAAGTTATGTATAAAAATGTGTTTTCGCATATTTTCGGAAGATGAATAAATGGCAGTAAACTGAACCAAACATCATCATGTTATACATCGTTATTTAGGTAATTGAAAGACCTTTCCAACGAGTCCACAACATTGAAGATCTGGCAACCCTGTCTCGAGTTATAACCACTTAAGTGATATTTATGTACTTTTTTGTAGCCGGATCTCATTTAAATGTATGTAAACAATGTCCGGATCCATCATCCGACCCATCGTTGGTTAGGTAATCGAAAGACCTTTCCAACGAATCTACAACATTGAAGATCTGGCAACCCTGTCTCGAGTTATAACCACTTAAGTGATATTTATGTACTTTTTTGTAGCCGGATCTCACTTAAATGTATGTAAACAATGTCCGGATCCATCATCCGACCCATCGTTGGTTAGGTAATCGAAAGACCTTTCCAACGAGTCCACAACATTGAAGATCTGGCAACCCTGTCTCGAGTTATGACCACTTAAGTGATATATATGTACTTTTTTGTAGCCGGATCTCACTTTAATGTATGTAAACAATGTCCGGATCCATCATCCGACCCATCCTTAGTTAGGTAATCGAAAGACCTTTCCAACGAGTCCACAACATTTAAGATCTGGCAACCCTGTCTCGAGTTCTGACCACTTAAGTGATATTTATGTACTTTTTTGTAGCCAGATCTCACTTAAATGTATGTAAACAATGTCCGGATCCATCATCCGACCCATCGTTGGTTAGGTAATTAAAAGACCTTTCCAACGAGTCTTAAACATTGAAGATCTGGCAACCCTGTCTCGAGTTCTGACCACTTAAGTGATATTTATGTACTTTTTTGTAGCCGGATCTCACTTTAATGTATGTAAACAATGTCCGGATCCATCATCCGACCCATCGTTGATTAGGTAATCGAGATACCTTTCCAACGAGTCCACAACATTGAAGATCTGGCAACCCTGTCTCGAGTTATGACCACTTAAGTGATATTTATGTACTTTTTTTGTAGCCGGATCTCACTTAAATGTATGTAAACAATGTCCGGATCCATCATCCTACCCATCGTTGATTAGGTAATCGAAAGACCTTTCCAACGAGTCCACAACATTGAAGATCTGGCAACCCTGTCTCGAGTTATGACCACTTAAGTGATATTTATGTACTTTTTTGTAGCCGGATCTCACTTTAATGTATGTAAACAATGTCCGGATCCATCATCCGACCCATCGTTGGTTAGGTAATTAAAAGACCTTTCCAACGAGGCCTAAACATTGAAGATCTGGCAACCCTGTCTCGAGTTCTGACCACTTAAGTGATATTTATGTACTTTTTTGTAGCCGGATCTCACTTAAATGTATGTAAACAATGTCCGGATCCATCATCCGACCCATCGTTGGTTAGGTAATTAAAAGACCTTTCCAACGAGTCTTAAACATTGAAGATCTGGCAACCCTGTCTCGAGTTCTGACCACTTAAGTGATATTGATGTACTTTTTTGTAGCCGGATCTCACTTAAATGTATGTAAACAATGTCCGGATCCATCATCCGACCCATCGTTGGTTAGGTAATTAAAAGACCTTTCCAACGAGGCCTAAACATTGAAGATCTGGCAACCCTGTCTCGAGTTCTTACCACTTAAGTGATATTTATGTACTTTTTTTGCAGCCGGATCTCACTTAAATGTATGTAAACAATGTCCGGATCCATCATCCGACCCATCGTTGGTTAGGTAATTAAAAGACCTTTCCAACGAGTCTTAAACATTGAAGATCTGGCAACCCTGTCTCGAGTTCTGACCACTTAAGTGATATTGATGTACTTTTTTATAGCCGGATCTCACTTAAATGTATGTAAACAATGTCCGGATCCATCATCCGACCCATCGTTGATTAGGTAATCGAGATACCTTTCCAACGAGTCCACAACATTGAAGATCTGGCAACCCTGCCTCGAGTTCTGACCACTTATGAGCCCTTGAGTGACATGTGTGTTTTTTTGGATCAAATTTGTGTCCAAATCCATCATATTACATATCACCCATTGTTGGAAAAGAGTGAGGAAGGCACCAACCACATAGGTGGATTAAGTTAGTTTTTTTAATTGTCACCCAATAAGCCTGTAATTCTCAACTGACAATATCTCGGAAGCTATTGGTTCGATTCTCAATGGACCAAATGGAATGAAATTAAAATGACAAAGAGTTGAAAAAGTACATTTGATTAAGGGCTTTCAGAGGTTGAAATCCCGGGCAGACGGTAATAACAAAATTCATGCCATTTCAATAACAAATACTGTTAAAATAACAGAAAGTGTTATGGAATCTTCTTGAAAAATCCATTTTTGCATAAGGGTTCAATAACAGATTAGGTTATCATTACAAAATATGTTATTGTTCAGATATAGGTTGCAAGCCCAAACAACTTGGGAATAACATTTTTTGTTATGGAAGAATACCTCCAACTGTTATTGGGATGATCGGATTAGTTGTTAAAATAACAAAAAATAATAACAAAGATTTGTTCGAAAAATAACTGAAAATGTGATTAGTCTGTTATTACAATAACAATTCAATAACAAAAAAATCATAACGACGAATAACAAATCTTGTTATAAATAACATAAAATGTTATTGGCCTTGTATTTTCAAATATAAAAAAAATGTTATTCCCAAGTTATTTCCGTCTGCTCGGGATGATTCGAATGTTAGCTTTTATCAACAATAAGTAATTTTCTTGATTTACTTTCATGCATACCCTTAACAAAATTTAGGAAAAAAGGATGATTGAAAAGTATAATTCAAAGTAAAGAAATTAAATACATGAGTTTTACTTATAACCAGTCAGGTCTTAAAATTGAAACACAATACTCTTCTCCCTGTCCCAAACAGTAATTTCTTTCTCAAGGGCTAATGATACCCAATAACTGGCAATTACATCCAATTTCCTTCCACCCAGCTGATACCGACACCATTTGGCCGCAGCAGCAGCAGCAATCTCCAGAACATCACAAAGGATACCGCTGCTGCTGCTGGTGGTGGTGTACATTTTGCTCGACCCCCTTTCGGTCAACGCACACAGATTCCTTATTGAATTGTATTTTTGCAAGACCCTCAAGAAGGTTGCGCCGCCACTACTGGTCAGCCGCGCTCCACGACCTTCACCCTTCCCAAAGGGCCCAGCAGTGTTGTAGCCAACAAGAAGCATTGTGTCCAACTCCTTGTCGTAGTCGTCGTCGGCTTTCATCAATATGTCGGACACCAATCGATTGGTCGTTGTTCGCGCGCGCCCAATCCCCCTCCATCTGCTCAAGGATGCTCAACATGATGGACAATCTGGGCAAAAACGAGCTGCTTCTTGGTGAACAATCATGATTAAATTCTGCGGCAGCATCCGCTGCCAGTGCCAATAACCCATTAGAAGGACGTATTCTACGACTACGTCGTAATCCTTGAAGTTGTAGGTGGCACGTCGGGTTCAAACGGGGAGGGGAGATCCTTCCGATACTAATTAAATCTGGGGTCTGGAAATCGATTAGAGCCGGAGATACTGTTGTACAGCTTGGCGCCACAAATGTGTGTCTTCGGAGAGATCTGTGTTCTGGTCCCATTATTCCGCAAAGCACCACCCGGAGGTTGGATTTGCGGTATTGCGAAGCGGTTATTTAATCGTCTTGATCGATTGACTGCGACGACGACGACGACGACGAGCTGACGATGAGGACGATGAGAATTGGTTGTTTCTTCTAATTGCCATTGTGGCACGTCTGTTATGGCAAAGCCTCCCCCCCTTCTTCCCTCCCATTTTCTGGTCTCAAGCCGTTGGTCTTTGTTATGGCTCAATTAATCGAGAAAGGAGGGCGAGCGCTACTAGATTGGTTCAGCGGTGATGGTTAGTGATTGATTTAAAATGATTCAGTGGGGTACTTGAAGTTTGATGAAGTTGCTGTGAAGGCTGACGAATTTGAAGTGTGCTGTGGGGTATTTACCATATTGCGTCATTTTCTTACCTGGAAAGAGAAAAAGAGGTATTCATTAGCAATTGATATGGCATCTATATTTTAATTTATTTATTTTTAATTAATAACTGTGTAATTTATAATTTTCACCGATTTCACCGACATTGTCCGATAAAAACTATTTAATATCATTTGTCGGTTACCAAAACAATATGGGATCTTTATTTTTAACAAATCTAAAAAAGTACTGTAATACAGTCTGGAAAGTGAAAATGGCTTTTCTTTTGATTTGAAAAAATAGATATTATCAGATGATTGCAAGTTATTTCAAGTTTTTGTCTCACCACCCTTCAAAATTCCCCGAAAAATCAGGAGGCTGGAAAAGGTTACTGTTAAAATTATATTTTCATAAAAAAAACTTGTATGTTAAACAATGTTTCTCTTTTTCATGTAAATTTCCATAATTTAAAATATTTTTTTTTAAATTGACTTCCATAAGCTTCATTCTATGTAAGCCTCCATTTGTGAGATAAATTAAGGTAAAATTTGATTAAAAAATGGGTAAATTTAATCCAGCAAATTTCAAACTACAAATTGTACTGTTGAAAATCTTTTTTAAACGTATTTTTTTGTTATTTAATCTGGCAACCCTGCCTCGAATTCTTATAGTCAAATGAAAATTTTACCCGGATTTTTTTGTAACCTTTTTTTAAGTTAGGAAAAATAATGGGTTTTGAAAGAGACTTCAAATGTTATTTTAAATGGAATTTTTTAACGATCCTTTCTTACCAAATTGTGATTAAATCATTCCATAGGACTATTGTTATTTAATTTAAATTTTGAAAAAAAAAACTATTTTGTCATCTGATGAGGGGAAAATGATTTTTGGGAAAAAGATTAGAAAAAAGATGGTTTTTGTGTCAAACAATGTAAAAAACCTTAAAAAGGTCTTTGAAAAGATCAGAGGAAAAAACAAATAAAAAATAGGAAACAGTTATTATTGTGGACAACGAGTTGCTTTAAAAAGAAATGCATTTCAACCTTTTAATTTGTTCAAAACTAAATTGCTTTAATTTGAAAAAAAAGTGAATATTTTTTATGTATCGGACACCAGGTAAGAAAAAAATAACTCCTTTTGTTAAATTCAATTTAATTTAAATTGAAGCTTGAAATCGGAATACAGTTTTCAAAAATGTTGAGAAAGTCTCCAAATTCTTTACACGCAGTTTAAACCCATTTTTGTTAAAAACTCAAAAAATAGGCATTCTGATAATGATTCTAGATAATAGCATTATTGCACAATATCCACCAAAATACTAGAGAATAATTAAAAAATAATCAAAAACTATTTCCCGTGATGCAGCCTCTTAAAGATTAATAAAAAAAAGTATGAACAAGGATTGTGTAATTTGAAGTGTTATTGATTTATTTTTAGGGTGGATTCAAATTTTATTATTCTTTTTTTATTAAGGCGTCATCCATAAAGTATGTCACGCAAAAATTGGCCAAAATTGACCCCCCCTCCCCGCTATGTCACACTTTGTCACACAAGGTTGAACCCCCCCTCAAAAAGTACGTCACATTTTGCCAAACCCCCCCCCCCCTTGTTTTCCATGAGATTTTTTATAGTTTTTTTTTATCTTTAAACTCTCATTATTTTGGTATTTTTGCCAATTTTAATATGAAAAAAAAATAAATTGTCAAATTATTCATTTTTTTAGAATAAACATTACGAAACAAAAAACAGTTTTGTATCTTTTAAAAATAAGAAGACCTGGTATAACATTCAAGTATTAAAAAATCTTTAAAACTGTTTTTCACAGCTTTGTATCTAATAAGTTCAAACCATTTATAGCAGTTTTCTTATGAACACCCTGCTTTCAAAGCATTTATTTTTATCAAGCAAGAATTTGCAAAATATTGAAGTTTCAGCTGAAAAAAAAATGTGACTATATAATAAATTATAATGTGAAATTGTCATCAGGGGGGTCAGGGGGTGAGTTTGGGTCATACAAAAATGCAGAAATTTGTATGACCCAATTTCATCCCTCAGACCCAATGTGTGGTCCTGATGACGGTACTTCTAAATAATAGTAAACAAACAATTTTAGAAACGACGATTAAATTTAATTGTGTACATTTCGAATTAACATTATGCAATCATAAAAAAACAACCTAGCGTGACGTCAAAGTCTCGCAAACCCCCCCCCTCCCCTCTTGGTCACATCTTGTCACACCTACGGTAACTCCCCCCCTCCCCTCAGAGCGTACGTACTTTATGGATAACGCCTAATGAGACATTTGAGCTTGTGCCACATATTTTTGAGGTCCAGAGACTTTTCAAAATCTTCCTTATATCAATATTTTGTAAAAATATCAACCGAAACTTTCTTTATTAGTCTTACACAGACTTTTTTTTACAGAAATTTCAAAAAACCAACTGGCATCCCAACTCTGATCAAGGTCGATAGAGAGGAAAGGGGAGGTCGATGTTATAGATTGCAAAAAAAAAACTAAATTTTAACCACAATTGTGGTTCTGCCAAAAATTTAAATTATTTCAATACTAAATATCAATATTTTTTCAAAATCGATTTTTTCCAAGGTCTGTCGTTGCAATGTTCAAATTTGGCAAAAAAAAATCCAAAAATTTTGACTAAACAAACATATACGGTTAACAATATTTTTAAATAGTTTGCAATAATTTGTAAAAGTTATTTCAATGAATATTTCAGCAATAATTATTTTTTCACCCTCTGATGTTTGGAAGAATTTTTGCAAAATAAAAAATAAATAATAAACTATAAATAAATTAATTTTCAATGGCCTTTACAGATTCTAAAAATTACTTAGGAAAAATATCTTAAACATTGTTCAAACACATTTAAAAATAATAGTCGATTTGAAAATGAAATAAAACTCATTTTTTGCCTTCACTTTTTAAACACAATGATTTATTTAAATTCATATGTAATAGACTTAATTTAGCTTTATAGACTTCTATCAGCTAACAGCTTGAACACTACCGTTGGAATTCCGATTTATTACCGCTTGCTGTGCCAGAGCACACAGCAATGCAAAACGTAAACGTAAGTATCAAGTGTCTTGGCCGGTCTCAGCAGTCTGGCCGGGTGCAAAAATGATTAAGCTGCAGTTTTGTAAGCTAACTGGCTAATTTGCATTCAAACTGGTCAGCTGCTGCTTCTGACGATCGGGTCGGGTTCAAGGTAGCTGTTCAACGTTTAGGTCATAACGAGTGCCTTATTTGAACGGTTATTTTAAAGACATTGTGTTGAGGTGATAAGCAGCTCTGATATTTTTCTTTTTTTGATTTAGGTTAAGAGTTTTGCTAAATTGCGTCAAATGTTGCTCATTTAAAATCAATTTTCGATACTTAACATTTTTACTTAGATAAATTACCCCCTCATGAATCAAACCAAACCTCTTCAACCCATCAACGTTCGTAACTCCCAGTAACTCTACTCGATAACCATCTCGCCCCATCAGTTTGGCACGGCTAATTATTTACAGATTATTTGCGCGAGCGAGTGTTCCACTGTTGCAAGCCGCGCGTACAATCTGTCATCTCCGCTGCTGGCCCTCCTGTGGTGTCAGGCTTATTAGCGAGCTAGGCAACGTCAGGCACGGCCTAGCTCACGATTTTCCACTCAACGCCATTTTTGGAACCAACCACGAAGCGTCACGATGCGCAGTGAATTACCTTCTGTCACCCCCCCCCCCCCTTTTGGGAGGGGGTTTGGGGGTTGGGAAATTTATCATCTCCAAGTGAGAATTCACAATTATTGTTTTGAGCTGATTTGTAAGGTTGAAAACGACATATCTTTCACAGATTTTCTTTAAGTTGGTATTAATGTTCTTCAAATGTGTTTTTCTTTTAATTTTTATTTATCCTTAAAACATTCTGTTTTACAAGGTGAATTATTTTTTGATTAAATAAGTTTTATTTTTTTACTAAACAGCAAAAAAAAATAAGAATTGCAGTAAAAATTGTTTATTAAATTAAAAAATTTTCTCATTTTTCAACAGTGGTTTCTCACAAAGAGTTATGATCAGGCTATCAATAACTAAACACACCCCACATTTCATCATCTCAAATGTTGACGCCACGTGGCAAGCTGAAATCATCGCACGTCACCAAATACCACCGCGCGTCCAGTAATTCCAATAAACAACAATCCATGTCGAATCTGTTTGGAATAAACATTTGCCAACATCGTCGTCATCCTCTCTCGGCGGCGGTTCCATCTCAAAGTATTTGCTCTCCCAACAGTGGCCACCATCAAACAGCTGACCAAAATGTGTACCTTTCCGCCAGTTGTTGTTGTTGTTGTTGTTGAAAACAAAATTCATAGAAAATGTTAAACAGACGATACGCGACTCGTCCAACCCCACCGAATGATGTCAGCCGGCTGGTGTTGGGTTGGATGTCATCAAAACGTCAAACAGTTCAATGCAAACTGATTACACGGTAAGACATTTTAATTCAAAAATTTCAATTTCATTTCGATTAAAATTTCCAAATACTAAAACAAGTTTGTAATAAAATTGAAAGTCTCAAAAAATACATATTTAAAAAAAAATTGTTTTAACAGTGTAACTAGAGCGCGTGTGTGGCTGATGTCTGTCAGCCAGGATGGCCCAGCCAGGCAACCGATTGACATGCACTTTGTATGCACTCGCCGCTGCATAATGCAAAGTGCAAATTGAATTTGTGCGGAAGCGATCCGCGAACCGCCGCGAGTTAGAATAACAAAACCGGGGGGAATGGGTAATATGATGCTAACGGGACATTATTTCAGTATGGGGCTGGGTTCAATCATCAACAAGAGGTTTAAAAAAAGGTATACAAAATTCATTTCAATAAAAAAACTTCTTTGAAAAATATTAAACAACGAGAATAAAATCAATATATTCAAGTTTTTTGTTATGTTTCATATTGGAATTGGTCATTACTCATGATTCAGTATGTTTCTGAAACATATTTAATTTATTTAATCACTCGCTTTCATAGCTACAAAGTTTTTTTTATTTTGAAATGGTTCTTTACGCTATTCTGTTTCATATGTATATATGACCTTAAAAAAATTCAAGAGAAATATTTTCATAAATTTTTGAATACATAAGAAAATATTCTTATTAGTTTAAGCAGTTCCAGCTCAAATCAGAATTTTTTCTGGTACTTTTGTACCCGACCCTCTTCGATTTCAATAAAACTTTTTAGACATGTTATCCTACGCCTTTCCATGTTTGTGTATATAGAGCCAATTGTACTCGAAAATAACATTTGAGAAGGGCGTAAGTTATTAAATATTTTTGTATTTTGCAATTTAAATATTACTGTATCTTGAAGCCGTTGCATCGTATCAAAAAGTGGTCAAACAAACTTGTAGGGAATGCAGGATGATATGTCTCTCTTAAAAAATACAAAATTCATTTCCTAAAATTGTTGTTTTAAAAACTGATTTAAACGCCAAAATTTTTAAAAACCGGTAGCGGGAATCGATTTCCCAGACAATTTTACATAAAAGTCTCTATATTGACCGTTGTCCAATCCTTGGGAAGATACAGCGGTTTTGCCTTCCTCACTGAGGTAAGGCTATAATCCTGCTCTGAAAATGAACTTTTTATTAAAAGCTCCTAGACCCACCTTCATGTATACATATCGACTCAGAATCGAAAACTGAACAAATGTCTGTGTGTGTGTATATGTGTGTGTTTATGTGTGTGTGTATGTGTGTATGTGACCAAAATTCTCACTGAGTTTTTTCAGCACTGGCTGAACCGATTTTGATCGAACCAGTTGCATTCGACTTGGTTTAGGGTCCCAAATCAAATCAAACCATCCACATTAACGACCCCCGGGTCTTTTGTGGTCTCTATTGCAAGTTTCTGCTCGAACCTAGGAGTCCAAAGGCTTGAATGGGGAGAGCACCCAAACCTTTTTTACTCCAAGGAACCTTCCACCCCAGTGTTTGAACTGACGACCTTTGGATTGTGAGTCCAACCGCCGCCAGCGATTCCACCGGAGTAGGCTTGGTTTGGTGTGTTGTTTGTACTTATGGCATGGAGACAACTCCTACACCTGGAATGACTTAACGGCCTAACAACCAAGGCCGGGACCGACATTTTACTTCCTCATCCGATGGAAGGTTGCAGCAGATGGGAATCGAACCCAGAATCGTCCGCTTACAAAGCGGACAGCGTAACCATTCGGCCACGCGCTGCCACACAGGGTCCCATACATCGCTATTGAATTGTTTGAAGTTTCGATAAGTAGTTCAAAAGTTATGTATAAAAACGTGTTTTCGCAAATATCCGGATCTCACTTAAATGTACGTAAACTATATCCGGATCCACCATCCGACCCATCGTTGGTTAGGCAATTGAAAGGCCTTTCCAATGAGTCCAAAACATAGAATATCTGGCAACCCTATCTCGAGTTATGACCACTTAAGTGATATTTATGTACTGTTTTGAAGCCGGATCTCACTTAAATGTACGTAAACAATGTCCGGGACCATCATCCGACCCATCGTTGGTCAGGTAATTGAGAGGCCTTTCCAATGAGTCCAAAACATTGAAGATCTGGCATTCCTGTCTCGAGTTATTACCACATAAGTTATATCTGTGTTTTTTTTGAACTAAAAAAAGCTGAAATGTGTGTCCAAACCACTCATATTACCCATTTTTGGTAAAAAGTGAGGAAGGCATCAACCACATGGGTGGATTAGTTTAGTTTTTTAAATAATAAAATGTCGAAAAAATAGTTTTTTTTGTGGTTTTTGGCAATTTCCATATGACAGCCTTGATTTTTCAGTCTCGTAATTATTTTTAACGGAAAGCTCGTTCAATTTCCCTTTTTTTCCTCTGACAGGTTTTAAATTGGATTTAGGTATGGGCTTATAAATATAAGCCTAAATACATTCCTCATTGGAGAGGGAATGGTATTAAAATTTTCAACGGCATTTTAAAAAAGGTCGTTAAAATTTAATTTGAATTTTTTTCCTTCTTTTTCTTCAGTTTTTGAATAAATGTTCGGTGACAAAAAAATGTTATTTTTAGAGTTGGTCTCAACTAATTTGACTTTTTCAAAATAATCATGATTTAAAAAAAAAATGGAAGAAGTACAAAAAAATCTTGCAGGATGAATAGGGTTTTCTTGAAGACGGTGCAATATTCTGATTACAGGTTTGATTTCACTTTTAAAATAATAAAGTCCAAAAAATCAACTTTTTATAATTCATCAAAGTTTTTTTTCGAAATAAAATAAACGCTGCCAAACGAATTCTAACCATTTTTGAATTAGCTAAAAGGCTGAATGTCATCTTACCCATCCAAACAATATTTATTTTTCGATTTATTTGCTTAATTAAGTTTTTTTAGTGTGAAAAGTTTAGTTAAAAATGGTATTTTTTTAGAACACAACTTTGCTAAGACCCAAATCGATTAAAAAATTGGTTATAAAGATACAAATTTTAGATTTTTTTGCTTTTTTTTTCAAAAACATGTATAAAGATTTGTTAATCTAATCCAACCGAAAAAAAACGCGCCAGTCCGTTGAAAATATGCTGGAAAGTCTTGTGATTATATTACGCCCCAGCATTTTTTTTATCATTACTAATAATTGCAGTACATCCGCGAACACCCGAAAATAAAAAAAAAAAACAAAAATTAATCGGCCAGCCCTACTGCGTTGTGTTAACCCCAGAGAGGATTCTGCAAACGGATCAAATTTCACAGAATCTACAGGGGAGGAAGGATGCGTGACATACCGTACCAAACGCTCCAGTACAAAATCGTATGGAGATTTGTATGAATGAAAAATGACTCCATTGTCCACAGACTTTACACAAAGTTTGCGCCAAATTAAAAATTCAAAAAATAATCGTTGTCCGAAGCAGGGCTGTGGAGTCGGAGTCGGAGCCGGAGTCGGTGGAGTCGGGTCTTTTTGGGGACCTAGAGTCGGAGTCGGAGTCGGAGTCGTCAAAACTCGAACAGCAGGAGTCGGAGCCGAAGATTTCTGATAACCCGGAGTCGGAGTCGGAGCCGGAGTTAGCTTAAATTCAACAAAAAATATGTTTTTTTTTTTATTGTTCAGTATTTCCTATATAACAGCATAATTTACAAAACAACTTATATTTTTAATTGATTTATCAGATGCCATTATGTATTTGAAGCTTTTTATTGTGATTGAAAAGCTCTTATTGTGTTATTACACTATAATCACTAAATAATTACCTCTTACCCAAGTATGCAATATTATAATTCAAAAAATAATAAAAAATACTGGTTATGTAGTCAGACTTTATTTATGTTCCCTTTCAATTCAAATTTGGCCAAATTTCATCCAGTTATTTCTGAAAAAAAGTGCACACAAAGTCATCTTTTACCCCGATAGCGAATATCTTAGAGGTTTTAAGTTAAATCATTTTTTAGGAAAAAATTACGAGGTACATAAAAAGATTATAAATAGTAAATAGTTTTTGCAGATCGAAAAAGAGTCACTGACAGTTTAACTTTTGTATCAAATAATCAACGATAATAACAATCTCTTACTTGGAACTCAACATGCGCATTTTGTTTATAACTGAGTACAAGAAAATCAAAGTGATGCATTTAAAATAATTGAAACTAACAAAAAATGTCACAAGAAGTTGCAACAAATTTGAAATAATCATTGATTGTTGATGTTGATGTTGACTTAAGGTAAACTATTTTGATATCGTTGCAAATCATTGTTGAACAAATCTCAAGAATTCAGTACAAAAATGTACTAATAAAAAATGTATAGAACAAAATATAGGATTTTAATTTATTTTTCAAATATTATAAATAAAAAACACAGAATCAAAATATTATCAACTGGTACGAATTTTCCCATACTGTATGTCTTACGCCAATATGACGGAAGGTGAAAATCATTGCAAATCAATTCACCTTAAAAAAATGAAATATTTGTGACCTAGAAAATATTTTACCTGTGGATATTTGTTTTTTATTATATTTTAAGTTTTTTCATATATTTTGATGGAGGCGCAAGATAATCCATAAAGCTTCGTTTTAGGTGAAGATTCACAAAGTATCGTGCACCTCCTTTTAAAGTATATAAAATTTTAATATTAAAATAAATTAAAAAATTCCAGGTTAAAATATTTTCCATGTCACAGATAAAAAGGAAAAGGACATCTTAAGCGTCCTTTCCACGAAGAAATTGTTTAGATACATTCATTTGCAATAATAATCTCCTTCAGCCATGGCTTGATGTCCATATACGTCTTAACAAAAAAAAACAAAAATAAAAGTTTCGTTTAAAATTGTCATTTAAAAAACAAGTTGCCTGTCACTGTGCTTCTTACAAATGTCAGCCTGAAAGTGAGCAAATTGAATTTTAATGTTCAACAGATAATTAAGGTCGGATTTCTTTTAGTTATTCATTCAAAAATAACAATTTAATATTTAAATTAATTAGATTTGAAAAAAATATTTTCAAATTTGAGGTTAAGCAAGTAAATCCTAATTTACTTATAAAACTGTTCTTCTAAAAATGCCTCTAAAACTGAAGATATTTTTTGATTCCTGTTTCCATTCTGTTTCCAAACTAGAAATTTTTTTTCCGTTTATTTACTTTACTTTACTTTTACTTAACTTATTTTTCTTGAAAAAAACATGACGCTTAGAGAGTATTATAATAATCCTATTTATCAATGTTTTAAAAATAATTAACTAATAATAGTTAACTAACTTTTGAAACATTTAAAAACATGTGGAGTCGGAGTCGGAGTCGGAGCCAACCATTTGTTGAAAGCTGGAGTCGGAGTCGGAGTCGGAGTCGGCTAGAGTTGGTAGGCCGGAGTCGGAGTCGGAGTCGGAGCCAACCATTTGTTCAAAGCCGGAGCCGGAGTCGGAGTCGGAGTCAGCTAATCTGAGAAAGCCGGAGTCGGAGTCGTTTGAAATATGACCCGACTCCGCAGCCCTGGTCCGAAGTATCAGAGAATTGCTCTAAGAGCTCAATATTTATCAAAAATTTTATAAAATTGAGCAGTGTAGAAGTAACCACAAAAAAAAAACAAACAATAATGGATTTAAGCTTTCTACCATTAAGTGGAGCAAGAGGAGCGACTAGGAACAATTGTTTTACAATTAGTAAATTGATTTCCAAATTTGAACTTGTACGTGCTCTTTAAACCGCTGTCCCTATTCAAACTGTATTCCTAATCCAACCAAGAATATTGTACATTCAAAAAATAAAATAAATAAAATAATAAAGGCTCAAGAGTTTTCCATGTTTGCAGATATACAAAAAAAAGATTGCTCGTTGTTCTGAAAAATCGGCACCTTTTTTCTCACATCCATTTTTCGCACATCCTGCTACAATCACATTGGCAGACAAATTATGTTCACACATACGACGACGCCCACACGTTCACACTTGCACACACACACCCACATTCGTTTTACTCGAATATAATTAGCACTCATTAGCGATGCCGTGCCACGTGAATTAGTGTCACACAAATTGTGACTTTTGTGCTACCCCTCCCATCAACACGCTGCAATTTTCCTTTCCTTTTTTCAAACTCCAATTTCTGCATTTAAAATTTTCTTCTGGCGATGACATCTTGAGAGCATCATTTCATCGTCTTCGTCGTCGCCAATGTCGCTGTGGAAGAATGCAATTTCGAAAATATTCCCTTCTCCCCCATTTGCATATAAATGAGCTCCAAAGATGATCATCGAAAAGCTGCTGCTGCCGCTGAATGTGAGGTCATAATGTTTGGCATTTAATTGCACAATTTGAGGGGTGGAGGCACGCCACAGAATTTTCGATAATCGATTGTGATTTTTCTTGCTTAAAAATTTATGCAGCTTTAATTGGAGTTTTTGGATGGGGTTGGAAAATAGGGATAAATATGATTTATAAAAAACGGAAACAGGGTAGCGAGTGATTGGATTGAAAAATTGGCTGAAAGGTTAATTGCTGAATGGTGCGATAAATTATGAAGGTTAAAGTTGAAATATATGATTGCAGAGCAGTATTACATTTCTGATCAGATTTGAATCATTCAATTTGTTTTGTTTTCAATTTGCTGCTTCAATTCCTGCAACTGATAAAATTACATCATTTTTGACGTAAGTATTTGTTTACATATGAATTCAGGGAAAATTACATCACAAAGATGTAAATTTTACACTTTTTCGTTTTTTAAGGTTTGTCATTTCCATGTGTTACCAAATCGAAAAAATCCCCTTGAATTTCGACACATTCAACACGTCAACGCGTGGACTGGAAAATGCCTCAACCTCGATGCGGTTTGCTTAATGAGAGTACATTGCAATCGCTGGGAAGGGGGTGGTAGTCTGTCTCACTTACCACCCCCTTGCTCTGAATGTGGTTTTTCCAAGGCAGCAGCAACAGCAGCCCGTGGCACTCGAAGTAATAAATTACTGCGCGACGAAAACGAGAATTAATCGCCGGTTTGACACCTGCAAGCTTGTGAGGGAGGACAAAATTTCGACGTTTCAGCTAATTGAAAAAAGAAAAAAAAATGACTATTTTTGGGGGTTATTTTTTTACTTAATATTCCCATCTGGTTCGATTGGTGGCTTCGCCACCCAGAGCCAAACGAGATTTTAAATTTATCACAATGAATTAATCAACCGCGCTTTTACAACCAGCTAAGCCATCCATTAATTTGACACTCTCTGACCACCATCTATAACCGGATTAGCCAGCGTTCTGTACGGTGGCTGGCTGGCAATTTGCTGACCCTGGGTTAGTCGTACCTATTAAGATCGCAATCAATTTTCGGACGAATCAGCTCGGCAAATTATCACCACCACCTTACAAACTGACCATGAATTATTAATTTAATCTAGTTTTGCCTCGGCTCGAAGGAGGACGACTTTTCTTTCTTTCAGCCAGAGCACAGAGGACGATTTATTTCTTCCGACTGAGGCGGGAAAAATCGGACCGACAGCGAGGCTGCTGCCTGGGATCGTAAATCAAATCGGAATCCGAGGCGGGAAATTGAAAATTTATTCCGTGTACAGTCCTGCGAAGAGCCTGAGAAGAGGTTAGACCTCTAATTGCTGGCACGGGTCCAGTGGAAAGTGCAATCGATGCAGCTGGCTGGAAAGTACTGCAGGAATTGAAGGGAAACTTTGTTGAAGAAATTAAGATGAAGTACCTCCAAGATTGGAAATAAAATTAGGAATGAAGTTTCGGGGTCAAATCATAAATCACTAAATGATTGGATCCACTTTGTCATCATGAAATCGATAGAGCTCTGAATTTGGCAGAAGCTTCGATTTAAAAAAAAGTGATGGAAAATTTCAGCAGGTGGCTAAGTTGCGCTCGATGTTGATCAACTACAAGAAGCAACCGCATATTTCTGCTCAAAGCACTGCACTCTTTTGAAATTCAAAATGCCCCACCACAATCCCACAGTCCTTTCCAGATAACTCCACGAACAACCTTAAATTTGCTTGCCGATCTCCACTCCACTCGAGGCTGCTCTTCTCGCCGGCCATAACGTCATTATAGGTTAATCCAATTAAGCCGAAATTGCTTCTTGGTCCTCGCTGCTCCCGTAGTTTCGGATCGTTCCGAGGAAGGGGGCTTTGTTCTTTATGCCGCCACCGACGCCGCAACAGATAGCAATGGCTTGAAAATATTTTCCAAACCGGAGTTCGTTTCTTCCAGCGAGAAGTTTTCGAATCGTTTGGACTCGATTGTGTGGACCCCTGAATTTATATATCTTCCAATTGCTGGTTGTTTTTTTCGGTTTGGGCTTTTTGGGTTTTAGCTTATTTTGCAGTGTGGTTGCTGGTTCAAGGAATGCTTTCAACTTTAAAATACCAATGGTGGAATTTTTCGGCGATGCAGAATGAAA
This sequence comes from Culex quinquefasciatus, assembly GCF_015732765.1. Taxonomy (NCBI): domain Eukaryota; kingdom Metazoa; phylum Arthropoda; class Insecta; order Diptera; family Culicidae; genus Culex; species Culex quinquefasciatus. The sequence continues at coordinate 31,813,020 of NC_051862.1, read as the reverse complement.
CCGAGCAATTCTCGGACATTTTTCAATCGTAATTATACGCTGCAGTCCTTTAGCGAGCTGGTTGTCCAACATTTAGACTGTTTGAATTATTTTGAGCTTTAACAATTAGTTTTCTTCCTGAATCAAATTTAAATGAGTTAACAAAGCATATTCTAGATTTTTAAACTCAATCCCAAAACCATCCATAAATTACCAATTTCCTACTTCTGGTTGGCATATCATTCTTTATTTAAAACCTCCACAAAAATATTTCCACCCCACAGAAACCCTCACCTCACACTCCGTTTAGCAAGATAAGCCTATGCTTCTGCGTCGTCGTCGTCGTGGGTTATAAATATTAAATTCTTCATCATTCGCGGGGTTGGGCCCTGATTCCCTCGCCGGCAGCAGCAGCATCATTATCAGTTTTGGCTAATCCAATTACAATACTTCCATTTCTCCGTGAATAGATAAGAGCCGAATTAGTGTCAAAGCGCGAACGGTGACGTCGACGGCGGTTTGACTTTGTAAGATTAATGTTGAAAATTGTTATGAGAATAAATAAAATATCATTATTTTTTTTAATTACAGCAAAAGCAGAAAAAATAAAAGAAATTGTTTTTAAATAAAAAATCTAAAACAACTATCAAAAGGATCATCAAATCTGGGGCACCTTCCCCAAACAATAACTGAAAAGCCAAAGAGACCAAGCTTTCAACCGTTGTGTTTGTCTCAATTTACAATTCAAACTAGACGAAACAGCAAAAGCAGCTTCTGCGATGGTTTCCGGCAACTAACCCTCTGTAGCCCTAATCTCTCTTTTTGAGCAATATTTGATAAAATGTATTTTTCTTCAATATGTAAAATTATAATGTGGAATGTTGACGTATTTTGGGTCATTTATTTTATGCCTTTTGTACAAACTGAATTTATGAAATTTTTGCCATTTCTGATTCTTTTTTCATAATTTTCTAAATACCGTGAACCAGAACGACGTTGCACAGTCATCCAGATCTCAAAATTGTATGGAAAATTGGTTTTCCGAAAAATAGTGTAGTTTTGGAGCTTTGGTGAGAAAAGTTGTTCCAAATGGGAAGAGGCATTTTAATCGGGAGGTGGCTATTTTTTGGTTTTATTCTTGTTTGACTTAAGGATACAAAATTACTGCCATTTTGAATTTTATACGCCTTGTATTCAGAAGAACAGATCTAGCTCTACAAACGTTGAAAAATTAAGGGAAAAGCTATTGGGACCACCATAATGAGATTCACAAGTTGTCCCAATTTCAATTTTTCATTTAATTTTGCCCGCTGAATGTGGATGTGCCCCCAGAATTGAGCTGAATTGATGAAAAATCGCTCATATTTTGAGTTTTTATGTGAAACAATCACTGATTTTTAACGATTTCGCGGAAGCCTCATGAAATTGCCGTGAAATTTGGTAATGCCGCTAAATGCCGTGCAATTCAAAATTATTCGCTGTTAATGCTCATTAGTATTCCATTAGTTAACTTTCCTGTACAAAGTTATTCCTCTATAACACATTTTGCGTTAATTTAAGAGTACCGAGAAATTTCCGTGAAATTCAAATTTTCCGAAGTTGGCGAAATCTTTTTTAGCAGTGAGAAATTACTATCCCTAATAATCATATTAACCCAAAGATACCGAAAATATGACCAAACATTGATATTTCAACACTTTGGCTCAATTCTGAAGGCAGATAAGACACCAGGGCTCCAAATCTTCACAATTATTTGTAAAGTCTGTTTTGCACTTAACTTTGCGATCTGGACCACTGCGCATTGACTGAAGAAGTGATTTGGTCATTTCAGAATGAAAAACACAACATAAATTTTAATTATTAAATTTAGAATCGTTGCATTCTACTGAGCTTGGCTGAGACGTATAAAAGTTAGATGGAAATGTAACATATTTTTTACCATAAAAATCTGTATTTTTTTCTGAAACACAATCTGTTTTTATTTCTATGTGTAAAATAAGCATGGTTTTAAGTGTGTAGTTAAAAAAATGAATTTTGCATATTAATTTCCAAATCAAATTCATTGGAAAGTTTTCCTTAAAAATCAGTTCAATTAAAATAAAATTATTTGTTTCATCGGGACTGGCAACACCAGCCAGCAACAGTCAACTGTTCGGAGCTCCTCAAACTTTTCGATTTTTTCGCCGTAATTAACAGTGTTTACCCGCGAGTTTGCTGTTCCAGCATGCCAAGGGCCAGCCGTGGCCGTGGCAGTTCGAGTGCGGCCTCGAAAAACCCGCGAAGTTCATCTACCGGCAGAGTGCAGAAAGGTAAACACACCAACGCCGCATCGACCGCCATCGCGCACGGGAGCGTGCCCAGTGACGTCACCGATCCATCGTTTTTACACGTGTCATACCGCCCACGTGAGTCCCCAGTACGGACGAGACAATCGACCCGGGCATCCGGAAGCACTTCCGGCCAGCAGCAGCAGCAGCAGTCCACCAGCACTACGACAACAACCACTTCCAACGTTCCCACCAGCAACGAATTTGAGATGCTGAGTGGAGAAGAAAACAACAACACCGCCAGTGACAGCAGTAGTGCTAGCGACGACGATGACTATGATGAACTTGCGCGCAAGCAAGAAAAGAAGAAAAAATGCAACTCTCCGAAGGAACGACGTCCACCTCCAATTTTTGTTTTGGAAACGTTGGCAGACGATATTGACGAGTTGCTTGCACGGAACAAAATCCGGTTTGCGGAATCGGAAACTTTGCTTTCGATTTGCTCTAAAAATCGCAAATCTCGGTTTCCACCCGTCAGCAGGAAACATTGCTTCCAATATCGCAAACGATTATTTGCGATATCGCAAACGTAACGCAGTAACGCCCACCCCGCCGAAAGCACGCAGAACGCAGCCACTTCAATATTTACCTTTTGAATTGACCGTTGCTGCTCGAAATTCAGTTGGAAATAAGAAGAAGAAGCGCTCATTTAATTTTCATTTATTTGTTCATATTTCTAAACATAATAAAAAGAGGTGTATTTATTACGAAATTTTACTGATATTGTGTGATGTTTTTTTTTGGCTTTTTCTAAAATACGGTGACGATTCGAATGAGTCGATTTCTCTGATGTCCTCGATGTCCGTGGTGCAGTTGGGTACTGCTGCCGTGAAATCGCTGATGTACGGATGATGTCAGTGTTGATGTTTTGATGTCAGTGTTTTGTGCAGCAGTGTGTGCGATATCCGGTTGACGATCCCCGCCTTGCCCAGATCCTTCTCATACTCGGTGACGTCGGCAGCGGAGCCACCCAGATAGAGGTGCTGCTGAGACCATGCCAGCGTACTCGGGCCGGCAATCTTCCCCTTAGCGGATTCGCGAAACGCCGGAAGTTCACCTCGTTCTGGAGGTTTCGGCTGTTGGCTACTTCGTGCATTCGGGAAAGGTCCTGGTGCGGACTCAGGTTCATGCTTGACTCTGGAGCATATGATGCCTCATCAGGGCAACAAAGGCGCCCATGCACAGCGCCACGATTGCGATTCCATTTCCGATATTCACCTCGAGGACCAACTTGAGTGGAGCGGCATCTGCTAGAAGACCGTCCGCCTGGAATGAGCCCCAGCTTTGAACACATTGCTGGCCGAATTCACGTTGCAATCGTGAGGCGTAGACTGCGAAAGAGAACACAAAATTAAGTTTAAATTTTTGTCCCTTCACACATCAAAAAACTAAAATTAAGAACTTTTAAAAATTAAAAAAATTCAAAAATTTAAAAATTCAAAAATTCCAAAATTCAAAAATTCAAAAATTCAAAAATTCAAAAATTCAAAAATTCAAAAATTCAATAATTCAAAAATTCAAGAATTCAAAAATTCAATAATTCAATAATTCAAAAATTCAAAAATTCAAAAATTCAAAAATTCAAAATTCAAAATTCAAAATTCAAAAATTCAAAAATTCAAAATTCAAAAATTCAAAAATTCAAAAGTTCAAAATTCAAAATTCAAAGGTTCAAAAGGTTTAAAATTCAAAGTTCAAAGGTTCAAGGATTCAAAATTCAAGGGTTCAAAATTCAAAATTCAAGGGTTCAAAGTTCAAAATTCAAAGTTCAAAATTCAAAATTCAAAATTCAAAATTCAAAGGTTCAAAATTCAAAGTTCAAAGGTTCAAATTCAAAAATTCAAAATTCAAAAATTCAAGGTTCAAAAGTTCAAAAGTTCAAGGATTCAAAATTCAAGGATTCAAGGGTTCAAAGTTCAAAAATTCAAGTTCAAGTTCAAGGGTTCAAGGTTCAAAATTCAAAGGTTCAAGTTCAAAATTCAAGGTTCAAAAGTTCAAGGTTCAAAATTCAAAATTCAAAATTCAAAATTCAAAGTTCAAAATTCAAAAATTCAAAATTCAAAAATTCAAAATTCAAAAATTCAAAATTCAAAAGTTCAAATTCAAAATTTAAAATTCAAAATTCAAAATTCAAAAATTCAAAGTTCAAAATTCAAAATTCAAAATTCAAAGGTTCAAAATTCAAAATTCAAAAATTCAAAAGTTCAAAATTCAAAGATTCAAGGTTCAAAATTCAAAAATTCAAAATCAAAATTCAAAATTCAGGGATTCAAAAGTTCAAAAGTTCAAAAATTCAAGGTTCAAAAGTTCAAAATTCAAAAAGTTCAAGGGATTCAAAAGTTCAAAATTCAAAGGATTCAAAATTCAAAATTCAAAAATTCAAATTCAAAATTCAAAATTCAAAATTCAAAAATTCAAAATTCAAAATTCAAAATTCAAAATTCAAATTCAAATTTAAAGTTCAAAAATTCAAAATTCAAAATTCAAAAATTCAAAAGTTCAAAAATTCAAAATTCAATCGTTCAAAGGATTCAAGAATTCAATAATTCAAAGGTTCAAAAGTTCAAAATTCAAAAATTCAAAGTTCAAGGATTCAAAATTCAAAAATTCAAAAGTTTCAAAGATTCAAGGGTTCAAGGGTTCAAAGTTCAAAGGATTCAAAAGTTCAAGGTTCAAGGATTCAAGGATTCAAAAGTTCAAAGATTCAAGTTCAAAAGTTCAAAATTCAAAGGTTCAAGGTTCAAAAGATTCAAAGATTCAAAGTTCAAAATTCAAGGGATTCAAAATTCAAAGGTTCAGGTTCAAAATTCAAAGGATTCAAGGGTTCAGGTTCAAAGGTTCAAGGATTCAAGGTTCAAGGATTCAAAGTTCAAAATTCAAAAATTCAGGTTCAAAATTCAAAATTCAAGGTTCAAAAGTTCAAGGGTTCAAAAATTCAAGGTTCAAAATTCAAAGGGTTCAAGGGTTCAAGGTTCAAGGGTTCAAAGGGTTCAAGGTTCAAGGGTTCAAAATTCAAAGTTCAAAATTCAAGGTTCAAAAATTCAAAATTCAAAATTCAAAGGATTCAAAGTTCAAAAATTCAAAAATTTAATAGTTCAAAGGTTCAAAATTCAAAGGTTCAAGTTCAAGGTTCAAAATTCAAAATTCAAAATTCAAAATTCAAAATTCAAAGGTTCAAAGGTTCAAAATTCAAATTCAAAATTCAAAAATTCAAAAGTTCAAAATTCAAGGGTTCAAAAATTCAAAAATTCAAAGGTTCAAAGTTCAAAAATTCAAAATTCAAAATTCAAAAATTCAAAAATTCAAAATTCAAAATTCAAGTTTAAAGGTTCAAGGATTCAAAATTCAAGGTTCAAAATTCAAAATTCAATTCAAAATTCAAAAATTCAAAATTCAAAAATTCAAAAATTCAAAATTCAAAAATTAAAAGTTCAAAATTCAAAAAGTTCAAAATTCAAAATTCAAAATTCAAAAATTCAAATTCAAATTTAAAAGTTCAAAAATTCAAAAATTCAAAAATTCAAAAATTCAAAAATTCAAAAATTCAAAAATTCAAAAATTCAAAAATTCAAAAATTCAAATTCAAATTTAAAAGTTCAAAAATTCAAAAATTCAAAAATTCAAAAATTCAATCATTCAAAAATTCAATAATTCAATAATTCAAAAATTCAAAAATTCAAAAATTCAAAAATTCAAAAATTCAAAAATTCAAAAATTCAAAAATTCAAAAATTCAAAATTCAAAAATTCAAAATTCAAAAATTCAAAATTCAAAATTCAAAATTCAAAAATTCAAAATTCAAGGTTCAAGTTCAAAAATTCAAAGATTCAAAGTTCAAGGATTCAAAGATTCAAAGTTCAAAAATTCAAAATTCAAAGTTCAAAATTCAAAAATTCAAAATTCAAAGGTTCAAAGTTCAAAAATTCAAAGAATTCAAAGGTTCAAAGTTCAAAAGTTCAAAGGTTCAAAGGTTCAAAAAGTTTAAAGTTCAAAAATTCAAAATTCAAAATTCAAAATTCAAAAGTTCAAAATTCAAAGGTTCAAAATTCAATAATTCAAAATTCAAAAATTCAAAGGTTCAAAATTCAAAATTCAAAGGGTTCAAAGGTTCAAAATTCAAAAATTCAAAAATTCAAAGGTTCAAAGTTCAAAATTCAAAGGTTCAAGGATTCAAAATTCAAAATTCAAAATTCAAGGTTCAAAATTCAAAGGTTCAAAAGTTCAAAAATTCAAAATTCAAAATTCAAAATTCAAAATTCAAAAGTTCAAAATTCAAAAATTCAAAATTCAAAAGTTCAAAAATTCAAAATTCTAAAATTCAAAAGTTCAAAATTCAAAGTTCAAAATTCAAGGATTCAAAATTCAAAATTCAAAAATTCAAAATTCAAAGGTTTAAATTCAAAATTCAAAGGTTCAAGGGATTCAAAGATTCAAGGGATTCAAAATTCAAAATTCAAAGTTCAAAAATTCAAAAATTCAAAATTCAAAATTCAAGGTTCAAAGGTTCAAAATTCAAGGTTCAAAGATTCAAAATTCAAAATTCAAGGTTCAAGGGTTCAAGGGTTCAAAGGTTCAAAATTCAAGGGTTCAAAATTCAAAATTCAAAATTCAAAAATTCAAAAGGTTCAAAATTCAAAATTCAAAAGTTCAAAAATTCAAAGGTTCAAAATTCAAAATTCAAGGTTCAAAATTCAGGTTCAAAATTCAAAAATTCAAAATTCAAAATTCAAAATTCAAAATTCAAGGTTCAAATTCAAAAATTCAAATTCAAAAATTCAAATTCAAGGGTTCAAGGTTCAAGTTCAAAAATTCAAGTTCAAAAGTTCAAAATTCAAAAATTCAAAAGTTCAAAAATTCAAAATTCAAAATTCAAGGTTCAAAGGTTCAAAATTCAAAGTTCAAAATTCAAAGGGATTCAAAATTCAAGGATTCAAGGGATTCAAAATTCAGTTCAAAAGTTCAAAATTCAAAATTCAAAATTCAAAAATTCAAAATTCAAGGGTTCAAAGGTTCAAAATTCAAAAATTCAAAATTCAAAAATTCAAAATTCAAAATTTAAAAATTCAAAATTTAAATTCAAAATTCAAAATTCAAAGAAATTCAAAATTCAAAGGTTCAAAAGTTCAAAATTCAAAATTCAAAATTCAAAGTTCAAAATTCAAAATTCAAAATTCAAAATTCAAGGGTTCAAAGTTCAAAGTTCAAATTCAAAGGTTCAAAATTCAAAATTCAAGTTCAAAAATTCAAAAATTCAAAAGTTCAAAATTCAAGGTTCAAAATTCAAAATTCAAAGTTCAAAGGTTCAAGGATTCAAAAGTTCAAAGTTCAAAATTCAAAATTCAAAAGTTCAAAATTCAAGGAGTTCAAGGGTTCAAAATTCAAGGATTCAAAAATTCAAGGTTCAAAAATTCAAAGGTTCAAGGGTTCAAAAGTTCAAAAGTTCAGTTCAAGGTTTAAAATTTAAAAGTTTAAAAAGTTCAAAATTCAAAATTCAAAAATTCAAAGTTCAAAGTTCAAAATTCAAAGGTTCAAGGTTCAAGGTTCAAAAATTCAAAAGTTCAAAATTCAAAGGTTCAGGTTCAAAAGTTCAAAATTCAAAGGTTCAGGGTTCAAGGTTCAAGGTTCAAAGTTCAAAATTCAAAAATTCAAAAATTCAAAGGTTCAAAGATTCAAGGTTCAAGGGTTCAAGGTTCAAAGGTTCAAGGGTTCAAAAGTTCAAAATTCAAAAGTTCAAAGTTCAAAAATTCAAGGTTCAAGGTTCAAAGGTCAAAATTCAAGGATTCAAGGTTCAAGGTTCAAAAGTTCAAGGGTTCAAGGGTTCAAGGATTCAAAATTCAAGGTTCAAAATTCAAAATTCAAAAATTCAAAAATTCAAAAATTCAAAAATTCAAAAATTCAAAAATTTAAAAATTTAAAAATTCAAAAATTCAAAAATTCAAAAATTCAAAAATTCAAAAATTCAAAAATTCAAAAATTCAAAAATTCAAAAATTCAAAAATTCAAAAATTCAAAAATTCAAAAATTCAAAAATTCAAAAATTCAAAAATTCAAAAATTCAAAAATTCAAAAATTCAAAAATTCAAAAATTCAAAAATTCAAAAATTCAAAAATTCAAAAATTCAAAAATTCAAAAATTCAAAAATTCAAAAATTCAAAAATTCAAAAATTCAAAAATTCAAAAATTCAAAAATTCAAAAATTCAAAAATTCAAAAATTCAAAAATTCAAAAATTTAAAAATTTAAAAATTCAAAATTTTAGAAATTCAAAAATTCAAAATTTTAGAAATTTTCAAAATTTTAAATTTTTTTAGAAATTTTAGAAATTTTAAAAAATTTAGAAATTTAAAAATTTTTAGATATTTAAGAAATTTTAGAAAATTTAAAAATTTTTAAAAATTTAAAAATTTTAGAAAATTTAAAAATTTTACAAATTTTAGAAATTTAAGAAATTTTAGAAATTTTAGAAATTTTAGAAATTTTAGAAATTTTAGAAATTTTAGAAATTTTAGAAATTTTAGAAATTTTAGAAATTTTAGAAATTTTAGAAATTTTAGAAATTTTAGAAATTTTAGAAATTTTAGAAATTTTAGAAATTTTAGAAATTTTAAAATTTTAGAAATTTTAGAAATTTTAGAAATTTTAGAAATTTTAGAAATTTTAGAAATTTTAGAAATTTTAGAAATTTTAGAAATTTTAGAAATTTTAGAAATTTTAGAAATTTAGAAATTTTAGAAATTTTAGAAATTTTAGATTTTAGAAATTTTAGAAATTTTAGAATTTTAGAAATTTTAGAAATTTTAAATTTTAGAAATTTTAGAAATTTTAGAAATTTTAAATTTTAGAAATTTTAGAAATTTTAGAAATTTTAGAAATTTTAGAAATTTTAGAAATTTTAGAAATTTTAGAAATTTTAGAAATTTTAGAAATTTTAGAAATTTTAGAAATTTTAGAAATTTTAAAAAAAATTGAAATTTTAAAATTTTGAAATTTTAAAAATTTTAGAAATTTTAAAAATTTTAGAAATTTTTTAAAATTTTAGAAATTTTAAAAATTTTAGAAATTTTGGAAATTTTAGAAATTTTAGAATTTTTAGAAATTTTAGAAATTTTAGAAATTTTAGAAATTTTAGAAATTTTAGAAATTTTAGAAATTTTAAATTTTAGAAATTTTAGAAATTTTAGAAATTTTAAATTTTAGAAATTTTAGAAATTTTAGAAATTTTAGAAATTTTAGAAATTTTAAATTTTAGAAATTTTAGAAATTTTAGAAATTAGAAATTTTAGAAATTTTGGAAATTTTAGAAATTTTAGAAATTTTAGAAATTTTAGAATTTTAGAAATTTTAGAATTTTAGAAATTTTAGAAATTTTAAATTTTAGAAATTTTAGAAATTTTAGAAATTTTAGAAATTTTAGAAATTTTAGAAATTTTAGAAATTTTGAAATTTTAGAAATTTTAGAAATTTTAAAAATTTTAGAAATTTTTTATAATTTTAGAAATTTTAAAAATTTTAGAAATTTTGGAAATTTTAGAAATTTTAGAAATTTTAAAAATTTTAGAAATTTTAGAAATTTTAGAAATTTTAGAAATTTTAGAAATTTTAGAAATTTTAGAAATTTTAGAAATTTTAGAAATTTTAGAAATTTTAGATATTTTATAACGTTTAGAAATTTTAGGAATTTTATAACTTTAAGAAATTTTAGAAATTTTATAACTTTTGAAAATTTTAGAAATTTTAAGAATTTTAGAACTTTTAGAAATTTTAGAAATTTTAGAAATTTTAGAAATTTTGAATAAAAAAATGTAAGACCCATTTTAATCACTCTAAGCCGTTCGACCATTTCTCATCACTTTTGTAGTTTTCCGCTTTTAAATCAACATTTCAGAATTTCAGACCCCCCCCCTTCCACCCCTAGAGCGTGACATACTTCATGGATGACGCCTAAAATCAGAACAATTTAAGTCCAGCACCGGTTTGATCTGCTAGACAAGAAATTCCGCTGATCAACTACCATGATCTTACTCCGCGTTCGGTTGGCCTCCCCATCGGACGCGAAAAAATCCGGAACGATTTTTCCGCTTCCGTTTGCGCTTGTGCTCCTTCGCGGGGATCGATTGCGGTGCTTCTTCTTTTTCCTTTTGTTGTGCTTGTGCGACGAGGATGAAGAGGAGAAGTCGCCGGTTCCAGATTTGCCGGATGTGGTGACATCCACCGCAGGTAGAACTTCCACGCCGTCCGGAGCTTGTTTGGGGAGGGTCAATGGTCACTTTGGTGGCTGGAGGTGGTTCCAGCTATTCACTAGAGGTCGTTGTCAACGTGGTTGCCGATTCCGCCGAAGTGAGCGTTTCTTGGGAACTCGCGGCAACAAGTGGTTCAAGAACCGATGAAGCCGGTTCCGCAGGAGCCTTCAGCTTCTCCATCTGCTTATTTTCCGAATTGACCTCCATGGGTTTGGCGGGAGGTTCCAGGATCTCCGGCGCGGTTCTTCCTTTGGCTGCTCCGGCTCGGAAGACACCGCAGAGTTCGGGATTTCGATGACTTCAACCTTGGGTTTTATGTCCTCCTGCTTTGGAACCTCTGGGGAAATCGGTGTATTGACCTTCTTCTTACGGCCTCGTTAACCTGCGGTGCGGCCGCCTTCGGCGCCAACATCTCCACCGAAATTTCCTCCGCGCTAAGCTTCTCCGACAGTTCCTGGCCGATTTTCGGGATCTTCAGCAGCATTTTTTTCGTCTCGATACCGTTTGCCTCCATGGGATTGTCTCCGGTTCCACTCTTGCGGGGTCGTTTGGGTTGGGAGGTTGGCGCAACGGAAACGACAGTACTCTCCGCCGGAGTCTCTGGGGACTTTTCAAATTCGAGCGAGCTGTTCCGGGTTCGGGACTTGAGCGGGGCTTTCGGCGGGACCACGCTCTCGTGGTCGGAGTCGTCCAACTTGTCGCACTCGAAGCACTGCCAACCGTACAGTTTGGACTTCTTGAGTTCTGTAAAATAAAAAGTGAGATGAAATTTCAGTAATATTATACCAAATAAATAGTACTCACCATCAACTGGATCAATTTTTTCGCAAAAATATTCGCCACCACCTTCCAAAACGATTTTGATCGTTTGTTTATGTTTTAAGAGCGGTGAGCAGTCAGCTGATTCTGACACCCTGACAGTGTAACGCATTGTGGCTGCGGCGGACTAAACAAAATTGCGCCGCAAACAAGGTGGTTGCGGTTTCGCAAACAGTTTGCTTCGATATTGAAAACATTTATTTCAATATCGAAAACATTTTTCATGATTTTGAAAACATCCATTGTTTTCGAATTCATCGCGATTTTTTTTCGGATCCGCCGACCGGATTTTGTTCCGTGTGAGGGACTCCAATATTGTCTGAAAATTAGTAAAACTTCAGTGCAAGTTATTACGCACAATAAACAGAATTTTGACCTGGTGGTGAAGAAGTTGAAGTTGCGAAACTTCAAATTCTTCACATTTGATCCTGCAGAGAAGGTCCCAGTGAAGATCGTCCTTCAGGGATATCCGGACCGCCCGATCTCCGACCTGGAAGAACACCTGTCGGGCGTCAAGGTTAAGCCTCGAGAGGTTAAGGTGCTCTCGAAATCGACAACGGTGACAGGTACGTACACATTGTACCTCCTGTACTTCGATCGTGGGTCGGTCAAAATCCAGGACCTACGGCAGATCAAAGCACTGGACGGCTTCTTCGTGACGTGGCGATTCTACACGAAGAATCCGACCGACGCAGCGCAATGCCACCGCTGTCAAAAATTCGGACACGGTTCAAGAAACTGTAATCTTCCGCCCCGGTGCGTTAAGTGCGGTGAGACCCACTTCACCGAAAGGTGCAATCTTCCGCGGAAAGACCAGCTGGGGAAAACGCCCAGCAGCACAAAGCGCGCGTCAAGTGCGCGAACTGTGGTGGAAACCACACGGCGAATTTCCGTGGCTGTGCCGCGCGGAAAAAGTACCTCGAGGAGCAGGACAAGAAGAAGAAAGTGCCAGCGTCCCGCCAACCTCCAAAGACTTCGAGCACGAACGCTGCAGCAGATGGCGGCGGAGCGGTTCCATCGACCAACCCAGCGTTCCCTCCCGGTTGGGGAGGTTCGTACGCTAGAGTAGCCGCTTCTGGGAGCGGTACTTCACCGGGACAAGCAGACGTTACCGGAGATGATCTCTTCACGCTTCCCGAGTTTTTCGCTCTTGCTGGAGAGATGCTCACGCGCTTTCGTGCCTGCCGGAACAAGGCAGAACAATTCCAAGCTCTGAGTGAGCTTATGATGAAGTATATCTACAACGGATAAGCTGCCTTGTGCAGCGAAGTTTTCGACGTCAAAAGACAAAACAAACTGTGATCTAGTTTTAAGCTTTTCTATCTCTATCCTTTTCCTTAGCAAATTTAGAAGGTTTTTTTAAAATAATTTTTCCTTCTGTTGGCAAATCCATTGTTAGAATATCCAATTACATCAAAATGAACTATAGTACAAATCATAGTTGAAAGGTACTCCAAAACTCTATTAGGTTATAAGAATTACGAAATTGTGAATTGATTATTTACTAATAAAAACTAATTGAATTGAAAATTATTTGTTTTACAAAAAAAAAATGTTTGTCCTTTTGGTAGATAGCTGGTTTGATAGATATTTTTATGTTTCCTACAATTCTGTTTTATTTCTCATTTAAGCTGGTACAGATTTTAATTAAAGTTTTTGTCCCTCAGCTCTGGTCAAGGTCAAGAGGAGTTCAAACAAAGAAAGACTAAGTTTTTATTTTCAAGCCTGATTTTCAAATTTATTTTGCCAAAGAAAAGAGATGAGAAAATTTACAAAAAATGTTATTTAGAGAAGCCAAAACCAACTTTCCAAAATAATAAAAAAAAAAAGAAATAAGATCAAAGATAGAAATAGAAAAAAAGGAAAAACATATAAATCGCATGTAAAAAAAAATTGAAATATTAAAAATAGTAGATTTACTGTAAGTAGAATAGATAAAAAAAATATTACTGATATCATGAACAAACTATTGAAAACAAGAACATTTTAACACAGTCCATATAATTTCAATTCGGATTATCGAATTACTTTTTTTTTCTTTTCTTTTTTTATGTTATAGCCCGCCAGCCTATCGAACTCCCCTATGGTTAAGTGAGATGGCTTAAGCGCCACTCCCGAAGGAGACCATCCACCTGTTTGTCGGTTTGCCCAGCCGTAGAGACCTCTCGAAGGGGGTTCAGTAATCCCGTTTCGGGACAGGGAGTTCTGTGGGGGTGTAAAACGCGTCGGAGGTACTCCGACTAGCGTACCAAGCCACTACCCAGGAAGGGTAGCTGAAAAGGAAACCGGAAACGGACTGGAGACCTCAGGGCGTGTTTCATCACCTGCGGCCTTCAACAGTCCACCTGAAACAGTTCTTCAAGAAAAATAGCCAATAGTCCAAGGGATTCGGAGCCCTGACTCCAGTAGAAAAATAAAGTAAAATAGAATAAGGAAAGTAAATCTACATTTATTTAAGCGGTCGCGAATAACATGAGCCGACTCTCTCGGTCACCCTAGCATAAGTGTTTGTTTTATAGCTACTGTGTGTCTAGGTTAAGTGCAGCAGGAAAAACATTTGTAGTGTTTTGTGTTCGTTTATTTACAGTGAGTCATTCATGTTTTCGTACGTACGCTTGTGTTTGCCGGCGATCCTCCCCTCTTCCTTTCCCTGAGATCCTGTTACTTCAGTTCAGATTCTACCGTGTGTTTGTCTTCCTTATTCTCTCTTCTTCTTCCGGTTTAGGTGTGTGTGCTATGTGCGTTTTATGTGTTCATTTTAGGCGAGTCGGAACAGTCTCGACAGACGCGGCGCCGCGCTACTAGTTGGTAAGGTTGGTAGCGGGCGAAAAGTGTGCCATGGACTTATCACTTAAGCATGCTTTTACTCACGGTTTGCTTGGCGTTCGCGGTCGACGATCACGTGGTCGTCTCGATACCTGTTCTGCTGCTGCTGGTCGACGGTTTCAGAGAAACTCGGTGGTTTGGTGGTTGGTGTTTCGCTGCGGACGGCGTCTACGACGTCATCACGTGCTGCCGCTGCTGTTGCTGCTCTCCGGTTAGCACCGGACGGGACACGAGCACGTGGTTGCACCTGCGAGGGAACCTCGACGACCTACTTTTGAAGATCTGCTGCTGCTGCTGGTTTCTCGGCTGCTGCCGGTTCGCGTGTCCGCCTTCGAGGCCGGACTTCTCTCCCAAGGGTTAACCTTCACTCACTCACGTGGTTTCTAACCTTCCAGGTTAGGTTGATGGCGGTTGGCGATCGCGATGGCGGATGCTGATCGCGATGGCGGTTAATGCAAGGACGCTGCGGTGACGGTTGCTGCTGTCCTGTTACGGCGTGGCCGTACAGTTCCGCTGCCGAGCGCGGTTTGGCGAGCGCTGACCTTCGGCGGCGTGGGCGTTGCGGCCGGATCGAAGCGGTAGCTGGTCCCCGGTAGATCGTGGCCGTCTTTGACGAGCGTGGCGGTGTCGCAGAACTGGCACGGGACACGGAATCACGGGTTAGCGCACGTTAAGCCACGAGGTGGTCGGGTTCCGGACTTACCAGGAATTCTGGAACGCACATGCACGCAGGCTTACACACACGCACACGACACGGCACTAGCACAATCTACTCATCTCGCTAAACTAGCTAACAGGGAAAGGACAAAGAAACACATTACACTAGAGATAACCTAAAAGACAAACTCATGGAACCTACAATTTAATCACGAGACGCGCACAATCGAGGGCCACTGGTGCCTCTTCCGCGGAACTGTTAAAAGTGAACCGTTGGGCGCGTCATCAGAACGCCGAGACTTATGAGAGGCTTCAGTTCCGAATTCCGTTCCCTCACGGTTACCAACCCTGGACAATAGCTTGTCATTCCCTAGACCGCTTTATCACCTCCACGATCTCATCACCCCCGAACCGCGAAAACTCTTCGCGAGATTCGTGCGGCTGGCTCTCCCCGATCTCCTGTGCTGGCTCACCTCAAGAGCAGAGTTTAAACCACTCGGCCATCTGGTTGAACGGAAAGCTTTTGGGATAACTGGCGCAAAAGGTACTCGGCATTTGAGTGACCAAAGGAATGAGCAAAGGTCACTCAGCAAGAAAGCTCTACTCTGCGGCGTGTACGTTTAATACAGTTTAGGTATTTCTACTTCCCAATCATACCGACTGTACTTTTACTCCATATGTACTCGTTACAATGTTTGTGCTTGATTTGAAGTTATTTAAACAAAGATGGCGGCCATTTGATGTTAAATGAATGAAAATATAAAAATATGTTCTTTTTTTGTTTTATTCGTGATTCTATTATCCGACGTCCCATACAAACCTTCGGATAATCGAAGCATCAGAAAATCGAGTCTGGATTGTAATATGAAGTTGAAAAACAGAAGCTCAAAGAGCTAGGAAATGCTTGCGGTATAAAAAGTTTCATCAATGAACATTTGAAAATATATTTTTTCCTAAACTTTTAAGTAGTCCCAACATACAAAATTTGAAAAAAAAAAATGAAATATCTACATTTAAACATGCATAAACAAGCGTTATACAAAGTGTTCTTAATGGTTGACACTTGATTTTACAAGATTTTAAATGAATGAATCTGTTAAAAGCAAATAAAATAAAGGTTAAATTTGGATTGAAGTACCTAATTTAAAATAACTTATTGTCATGATCTTTTCAAATGATCAAACCAATCTGGAAAAAATGGAAATTTATTGAACTCAAATTTGCAACACAAATTTTATATACTTGTTATCACAATCTGAAATGAAAAAAAATATTTTTGATTTTTTGGGCACAAACAATGTGCCAAATATCATTATACGATAGAGCAATAATTCCTCAAAGTCTAAAACTAGGAGTACCTTTTTTCCAGATCAATAAATTGACTGAAAATACAATTTAGGCGATTTTTAAAACGCAAACCAGACTAAAAGCTTGTTTGGGTTGTTGAGGGTTAACTTCTCCGCTGGCTGGCCTTCGCAAAACGGCGCAAATTATCAACAATAATCATCGCCAGCGCCAGTTTCTGCTGGCAAACTGCTTTACACCGGAGGAGGCGTTTGTTTATCAGGAACTGTGCGGAGGAGTTGCGCAAAAACTTTCCAGTTCCGGAGGCTAGGTGAAAATTGTCCACTCGCTAAAAGAGGAAAATCTTCTGCACTGGGGGAACGGCTTAATTTATTCATTAAAAGTTAGATGAGATTCTGTTTTGGAATCTGGTGGATTTTACCGGAAACGGCGCTGAGATTTGTTGAACCTTGTTGTCCTTACCTGAAAAAAGAAGAGAAAAAAAAATCGATTAGTCAAACGATCATGATTCCACTAACAAGCTTAATTTAATAATGTTTAAAGCCCCCAAGTTGGCGCTTCCTTCAAAGCCCATCAAACTGCCTTTAAACGGTCGTGTGCGTGAGAGATAAGAATTCCATCAAAAAGTGGGGCCCTGTTTCCGTCGAAATTCCTTTCGGAAGACCCCCCCAATGAAACCCGTTCCTTCCCCGCAGAATCACGAGCCTTCGTGACAAGCCACCATCAGTCAAAGTGACTGCCCCGGGTCACGCCAACCCCGTTCAACTCGCGACTCTACCTCGATTTCTGACTTGGAGCCTATGAAGAAACATGCAACTATTTCGGCCTCGACACGAAGAAACGATCCTATCAACATCCATCACCAACCTGGCTGCGGGAACAACCACTTGTGAAACTGTGAACGTGGAAAGCTTGCTCGAAATGCTAGCAGAGCTTTTGGTGGGAGGACCCGAGATAAATTTGATTAACTTTATTTTTGATGCCGATAGATAAGATCGTCCAAAATCGAATCAGAGCTATCGGATTGGTTGTGGGGACCTCTCTGGAGCCACCACTTTTTATCAAATCTTTTTTAAGTTGTTTTGTTCAGTGTAAAATGATGAAACATTTTTAAAAATGTATTCTTCTCATTCTTTTGGCAGCCCTAACTCATGATGAACCCCAGACATATCCAAAACTAGTTAGCTGATTGAGTTTGTCTGTCTCCAGTCGCTCGAACTCTTCTTCACGTCTTCCAAGCCGGAACATCGTCAACTTTATTTGCTGTTTTATTTGTTGTTTCTTGTTTATTTCCCTCTATTTGTCTGGCCGTCTTTTTTGTCCAAGTTCCTCGAAAAATAAAGACAGCCGAAAATTTGCTACGCTTTAATCGAGGGGGTCTGTTGTCCAGCCGATGTGTACAAACACGCTGATCAGCTTGATTAGATCGAAAGTGGCGTGTCGCCGTCGTCTTCGTCATTTTACAGCGATTTTTCGTCAAAAGGGGAAGAGCGCAGAGTTCGTTAGAGAAGTGATTGAAGCTTTTATTACTGGCGCTGAGTTTGCAGCAAAAGTGGCACGTGACCCGTGTCTTCTTTCCGGCACTTGTTTTAGTACAGTGTAAGACGCTCGAGAAACAATGTTGTTCTAATTTCCAAGTATTACTCAACGCTACAGCTTTGTGCGCTGAAGGTGCAGACTACAAGTGGCACTCGAGGTTCAGGTTAAAATTTGTGTACAAAACCTTCCTTTTCGCGGCTCAACGCCATCTTGGCCGGCCGCAAAAGCAATCAATTGGGAGCTTCGAGAGCGGCCGATGATGATGTTGATTTCCAACAATTTAAGCATCACCATCGAACAACTCGGCTCTTGAGATCATCTCGAGTGGGGCGCATCCATCGAGAGCATCAACAGAACGGCATCGATGGGAAGCATATGTGGGTGGTGGGGTTGTTCAAATCGCTAATTCACAATTTGACTGAAAAAAAACAAACTTGAAATCTATTACATTTTTCCCAATTAATTTTAATATTTTTTTGTTTTTCAAAAACCAGCGAAGACATCCCCACCCACAAAGACGTCCCAACCCATCCGACTTCTTGGACCGCGGGACCGCGTGACGATCGAGTGGCCCCTTGAAAAAGCCGGCAGCCCCCAAGAGCAGCGTTGCCGCCACCAGCACCACAGAGTTCGATTGGATTGAGTTGAGTTGGAGGAGAGCCGGAATGGAAAATAAATTGGAGAATATGGTTCGCGCCAGTTGTACGGGGTTTTTGGTGCCAACATCGCCGCCGTGGCCGCAGGGCCACACTCGAGAACCACCAGAATCAATATCTTAAGGTTTGAAGAGTTTCTTGGAGATGTGCAGCGCGGTGAGGTCTGATGTGGTCTGTCGCCCTCTTGAGGAGCGGTTATGTGGGGCAATATCGGGTCTAGGAGGGGGGGAACCCGTTAGGAGCGAATTTATGTGAGAAGATACCTGACGGAATTGGAATGTATAATTTTTGGACGAGGTCTATATCGTGGTTTTGATGGAAGTTTTCAAGAGTTCTAGCAGACTCAGCCTGACTAGATGATTTGCTTTGAGAATTTTTAGAAAGTCTTCATGATTTCTCCCTTAAACCTTCAGAAAACTAACTTACAACTGTCAAATGAACGTCTCTCGGTCTCCACAAAATCTATACATAAAATAATCTCCACAAAGTTATCAAGTCTACACAAGTCAGCGCTTTTTTAAATTAGGATTATTCTCTGAGTTTGAATTAAGACTTTGCAAAAATCTTCCAAGAATTATTACAAGGTTTTCACTAAAGTCTTCAAAAATCAACAGGCACAATTTTTCACAAACTTTTTCTACATGTGCTACTCTAAGTCTTATCCACAGAGTAAAAAAAAAGTTGAATTTTTTTAACTTGAAATTTCACCTAAAAAGTTAAATTTAGCAGAGTCTTTTGAAAATTTCAACAGTTTTTTATGTAAAATTACGCATTTTTTCGACACAAAATCTGTCACCTTTAGGATCTCAAAGATTTAACAAAAGTCTCCAAAAATTTCTACAAAAAATCCACAACAAGTTTCTCTCGGAAATTTTTTCACTACCATCACTGAAGAGTCTTCAAAATGTCAAACATTTCAACAAGTGTTTAACACATTTATCTCCAAATCTCTACAAAAATATTCAAAAGTCTCCAAAGGATCTTTAAATAGATTTGATTCAAGTCTACAAAAAGCAAGTTCCTTAAAGCTTTCTTACTCAGTAACAAAAAATATGGAAATAATACATCAATAATACAATTCTAAGATGTATTATTTCCATATTTTTTTTACTGAGTAAGAAAGCTTTAAGGAACTTGCTTTTTGTAGACTTGAATCAAATCTTTTTAAAGATCCTTTGGAGACTTTTGAATATAATTGTGAAAGATTTTATGTCAAACAAAATGTGCAATTTCACATCAAGAACTTGTGAAGCTTTTATCAGTTTTTGTCGAATTTTACATATTCTCACATAATTTTACGTTGAATTACTCAGAAGAAGAGGAAATAATCAATCAACAAAATTTTCCTTCTTCAAAAATTTGACTTTTTTTAACGATAAATGTTTAAAAGTTTCGACTACAAATCTTAAAAAAAATGCTCAACATTTTTCCTTCAAATCTCTACGAAAATATTTAAAAGTCTCCAAAGAATCATTTGAATGTTACTTAATCGACAGAATTATTGCACAGTTTCTCATCAAGTCCCCACAAAGACATTCAAGAAAATCTCACGTTTTATGAGAAAGTTTTAATCAAGTCTCCAAAAATTTCTACAAAATACATCCACAACATTTTTTTTACTGAACTTTTTCTCCTAAGTTACTGAAGAGTCTCCACAATATCAATACATAGTTGCTCTGTAAGTGTTTAACATATTTTTTTCCAAATCTCTACTAACTTATTCAAAAGTCTTCAAAGGATTATTTAAAAGTTTCTTTCTCCACAGGATTGCTGTACAGTTTCTCATCAGTTTTATCAAAAAGTTTTAATCAGGTTTCAAAAATCCCTACAGAAAAAATCCTATCCTATCATGACTGTGATACTGAGTCTTCAAAAAAACATTACAAAACTTCTTATAATGCTTTTCCACTAAGTTGTTAAAAAGTCACCAAAAAATCAACACAAGCTTACTCAACGAGAACTTTGCAGATTTTTCTCCAAGTCTCCACTCAGATATCCAAGAGTCTCCAAAAGTTCTTTACTGAGTCTCCACTAAGACATTCAAGAGACTCTGAAGGTCAATTACAAAGTTATTACTCAAGTCTTCCAAAATCTTCACAGAACTTTTCTCAACATGTTAGTACAATTTTTTCTCCAAGTCTCCACTAAGACGTTAAGGAGTCTCTAAAGGAAATCATCCAAAGGAACTCAACAAGTTTTTCTTAACAGATTTTTCACTATGATATTGAAAAGACATCTCAACTGTTTTTTTTTTCGATTTTTCTTCAAGTCTCCACAAATATATTGAAGGGTCTCCAAAGGACCATTACAAAGTTACGTAGCAAGTATTTTTAAAGATTTTTCTTTAAAGTCTCACACAAATAATAATAAGTCTCCAAAGGTTCATTAAGAAGTCTACAAAGAACTTAACATTTTTTAACGACTTTGTATAAGTCTACACAAAAATATTGAGGGGTCCCAAAATGACCATTACAAAGGTACTTTACGATTTTTATCAGGTTTTTTTTTCTGAATTTCACCAAGATATCGAAAAGTCTCCAAAGGGTCATTTAAAAGTCTCCAATCGTCTCAACGTTATAGTTTACGATTTTTCTTCAAATCTCCAATCATTTCAACCATTTTTTTACTATTTTTCTTAAAGTCTCCACAAAGATATTGAAGGGTCCCCAAACTTTTTTTTCGACTTTGTTTAAGTCTACACAAAAATATTGAAGGGTCTCAAAATGACCATTACAAAGCAAAGCAATCCACTTTAACGACCCCTGGGTCTTTTGTAGGCTCTGTTGCAAGTTTCTGCTCATTTCTAAGCGTCCGAAGGTTATGTGTGGTGAGTCACACCCTCTTTTACGCAAATGGACCGACGTTCTACTTCCCCATCCTATAGAAGGCCAGAAGGATAAGGCGAGAATCGAACTCGCGCCCCATAGCAACTTAGGGATCGGCAGCCGAAGCCGCTAACCACCGCGCCACGAGGACCATTACAAAGGTACCCAACGATGTTTTAACAGTTTTTTTCTTAGTCTCACCAAGATATTGAATTGTCTCCAAAGGGTTATCAAGATGTCTCCAAAGACCTCAACATGGTTTTAACGATTTTGTTCAAGTATACACAAATCTATTGAAGGCTCTACAAAGGATCACTACAATGCCATTCAACGAGCTGTTTTACAGATGTCTTACCAAAATATTGAAATGTATCCCAAGGGTCATTAAGAAGTCTCTAAACATTTCGACTTATTTTTACGAGTTTTCTTCAAGTCTCCATAAAAATATTGAAGGGTCATCCAAGGACCACTACAAATTTATACATCAGGTCTTTTTAAACCAATTTTCTCCAGAATCTCACTAAGATATTGAAAAGTCTGCGAAGGGACATTACGAAGGGTAACCAAGGACTGTTACAAAGCTACTCAACACTGTTTTTATTGATTTTTCTTTGCGTCTCACCAAGATTTTAAAATGTCTCCAATGGGTTTTTTCATGAGGTCTCTTCTAAGAGATTTGAGGGTATCCAAAAAACCATCACAAAGTTACTCAACACGTTTTTTTATTACAGATTTACAGAAAAGACTGTAAATGGTGATTACGAAGTCTCCAAACATCTCGACATGTTTTTTAACAATTTTATTTAAGTCTCCAAAAAAATATTGTTAGGTCTCCAAAGGACCACTTCAAGGTAACTCAACAATTTTTTTCTCGATTTCGATTTTTTTTTTTCAAATCTCCATAAAGATAATCAAGGGTCTACAAAGGACCTTTACAAAGTTACTCAACCAAGATTTTTCTCTCGGTCTAACTAGATATTGACCAAAAAGAAAGAAATTGAAGAGTTTCTAAAGGCTCCACGAAGTCTCCAAATATATTTACAACATTTACCCGGTTTCAACAGAATTGTTCTGAACGCCAACCAACCTTTCATCACCTCCGACCGCGATAAATTCGCGCGGTTGACGACCTGTACCTAACCAAAAAAAAACGCCGATAATATTTCGCGGTTTAGGAGTTGGAAAAAAAGGTTTTGGCATTTCGGCGAATGGTGGTGACGCCAAAGTGGAGCGGATATTTCGTCCAGAACCGCTTCGCTCACTACGCTCGACCCAATCGACCGTAACATTAAGCTGTTATTAATAAAACATTATCTTTCGCCGCGCCAGCTCGGGTCGGACCGTTTGCATGTGTCTGCCCGTTGAGTGGCGGTTGAATGAGCTCCTTTTTTCGGATTGGTTAGAGGTTTCAAAGGGGGAAGGAGGTCAACCCGGGCCAAACCAAGTCGAGGTGCGCGCATAAATAAATTAATAAGGAGCAGAGCACAACTTGGAAGCTACAGTACAGTTGAGGTGGCCCACTGGTACAGTTACATCGCGTGGATTAATAAATTATAGACTCGGCGTACAAGTGCTTGCACGTAGACCTGGAGAGTAGGCAAATGTGTTCCGACTGCGGTGAACACGCGCGTGAGCGTAATGAATGGGTCCCCTCGAAACGGAACGGTCCTGACTGATGATCGGTTGCGCGCTCCATAATTGATACCGTAAAGTGGCCGGAGTGTGCCAACTCTATCCTGTTCTTACGAGGACTAGGTTACTCGAGTGTGTGATGGCTACCTTTACCCAACAATTGGGTTGTTCCGCCGGGACGACGATCTCCCGGAAAAGTGGACTTCAAAAACACCGTGTTCAAAATCCCTTCTCGATTGAGTTATGATTAGACCACTAGTATCGTGAACCTTCTTAGCTGCTAAATTGGCTCAAGACCGCTCAAAGTCTTTGCAGTCGGCGAAACTCAATAGACTCGTCACGACCGGACATCTCGCTCGAGAAACCCGGGGATGGAATCCTGACTGCGATGACAAGATAACCTCGTCACACAATCCGAGTTTGGGGTGGGGAGGGGAGGAGGGTTGAGTTGAATGGAGCTCAAGTTCTGTGAGCCGGGCGATGAAATGTGTGGATTTTGTTGGATTGGTTGACGGGAAGAATTGCTGAGAAGCAATTTAATTTCTTTTGGAACGGACAGTGGCGTTCTCTGAAAAAAGATTCAAAGATTTGAAGAATTAAATGTTTAAATCTTCAAATCTTCAAATCTTCAAATCTTCAAATCTTCAAATCTTCAAATCTTCAAATCTTCAAATCTTCAAATCTTCAAATCTTCAAATCTTCAAATCTTCAAATCTTCAAATCTTCAAATCTTCAAATCTTCAAATCTTCAAATCTTCAAATCTTCAAATCTTCAAATCTTCAAATCTTCAAATCTTCAAATCTTCAAATCTTCAAATCTTCAAATCTTCAAATCTTCAAATCTTCAAATCTTCAAATCTTCAAATCTTCAAATCTTCAAATCTTCAAATCTTCAAATCTTCAAATCTTTAAATCTTTAAATCTTTAAATCTTTAAATCTTCAAATCTTCAAATCTTCAAATCTTCAAATCTTCAAATCTTTAAATCTTCAAATCTTCAAATCTTCAAATCTTCAAATCTTCAAATCTTCAAATCTTCAAATCTTCAAATCTTCAAATCTTCAAATCTTCAAATCTTCAAATCTTCAAATCTTCAAATCTTCAAATCTTCAAATCTTCAAATCTTCAAATCTTCAAATCTTCAAATCTTCAAATCTTCAAATCTTCAAATCTTCAAATCTTCAAATCTTCAAATCTTCAAATCTTCAAATCTTCAAATCTTCAAATCTTCAAATCTTCAAATCTTCAAATCTTCAAATCTTCAAATCTTCAAATCTTCAAATCTTCAAATCTTCAAATCTTCAAATCTTCAAATCTTCAAATCTTCAAATCTTCAAATCTTCAAATCTTCAAATCTTCAAATCGTCAAATCTTCAAATCTTCAAATCATCAAATCAATTTTATGTTTCATGATTGAAAGATTTTATTTTAAGAGATAAAAAGTTACTTTTTGGTGGTTCACAGACTTTTTAGTACATTAAATTAAGATCATTAAAGTTTGAAACATAACTACGCCCATGACCTTCCGCCAAGTTCTGGATCCCATCCGTATCAAGTTCAGTTCTCGCTTTCCCAGCAATTCTTCCAATCTTAGATCGAATCCTGCGATATCCCCTCAAGCTACGCGTTGCACTAATGCCAAACCGAAGCTCGTCCCCTCCAACATCCCGCCCTCAAAGTCTTCTCGAGTCGTACAAAGAGTGGTACGAGCGCGCAAACAGCTTTGCCGATTCTCCACTCGATATATCGGCCCGGTTTCATCTTGGCGTTTGGCGTTTGATCCCTGTCCTGCTGCCTTCAAGTTCTTCCTTCTCTCTCAAGTATGTAATTTTATAACCCGCGCGCGCTCTCAGAAACTCACTTGTTTCGTTGCCTTTCGAGCGATTCCTTCGTTGGGTGAAGCAGAGAAGTCTTCAACCAGCATGAAACGTTTTTCTGTACTCAACTCATGGTATCTCAACTCGGGGCGCGCGGTACACGAGTGTGGTTTTTCCTCATTGCCCCGGCGAAATACACGTCGAATCTCGTGGAGGTCGGGGGGAAGCTGTGTGGCTGCCGTTGATGCTGGTTTGGTTTTGATGTTCTGACATTGGTGCTCTCTTCGTTTAACTTGGACCGCACCCATCCGACCTCCTCCACCCTCACTGAGCCAGGAGTGTTTTGTACTACACCACACTCTGACTTGGTGTTCAACCGGGCAACCCCGACCTTCTTCTCCCAGATGAACCGTGCCATGGCCAGCCGGACGGGATGGTCTCGGCCAGCGGCGGTGATGGTGTAGTGTCAGAAGCACTTGGCCTGACTTGGTGTGGTGTTTTTGCTGCTAATATGTTAATTAATTCTAGCACGCTTGGTTCTGTATCAAGAGAGAGGAAGGGCGCACCGAGGGGATCGACGATGGTCAACTGACGCAAGTGTCTCAAAAAAATTGAATTCTTAGTCTCAACGGACTAATCTGTTTTTAAAAAAAGGTCAACCCCAATCATCAGTGTCATTGTCTCAAACTGTTTCAAATTTTTCACAATTATCAGTTGTCTAAACTGTCTTAGTTGTCTCAGTTGTCTCAACTGTCTGAACTGTCTCAGCTGTTTGAACTGTCTCAGCTGCCATTGTTGTCTGGGCTGTCTCAGCTACCAGAACTGTCTCAAGCTACCTTAACTGTCTCAGCTACCGGAGCTATCTTAGCTGATTCATCGGCTTGAATGGTTTTTATTGTCTCTATAAATTTCATAGTCTAATTTTTTTACAGACTGTCTCAAAAGTTTCAACTGTCCCATCTGTCTCACAAAACTGAATTTTTGAGTCAATCTTTATATCTTAATAGTAAAAAATCAGAATACTCTTTATCAATAAACTCAATTTCAGTCAACCTTCGACGAACCCCTCGTCCCGTCCGTCCCACCACCCCCTTTGCCATCTTCGACCGTGTTGCGTGAGTGTACCAAAGTTAGGACACCCTGCTCCGGGTAGCTTGGGTGAGATGCTGGTGGCCTGCGGTTTCCGTTGCGTACCAAGGACGGCCGGACGGAACTTTCGGGAACGGGACGGACTCTCGGGTGGAATGTACAAAACACGTTGATTGGCCTCTTTTGCAGATCTTTCCTCCAACTTCTCTGTTTAGGGCATATGTTGCACTTTGCCAACCAAGTGGTCCCGTCGTCGTCGCATTCTCCTTCTCCGTCCGGGAGGTAGCTGATTATCCGTAAACAACGAGATCAAATGCCTGATTGCTGCTACTTCTGATGCTGATGCTGCTTTGTGCGCTGATATCGTCGCGGCAAAGGGAGTGTATCTCTTTCTTTTTTTTCTGCAGCGCAGTTCTTTTCGCCATGCCATGAGAATACAGAAACAGCTCGCGCGCTGGATTCCTTTATAATGATTAACAAGTCACGTAGTCACGGGTTAGTTCTTCCACTCTGTGTAGCCGGCAAGTGCACAAACTCACGACGACGAGCTGGGCTGGGAAATTGTTTGTTATTTGGTATGAGTCGGCTGCTTTGACACAGTAATTGAATCAAAATCAAGTGGATGCCGGAGCCAAATGAGTGCAGAATCAGCTCGGTTTCTTTGTGCCAAACGAGATGGGTGATTGAGCCGGGAGCAGGGAGTGGGATGAGTTACATTAGGTGTACTAAATTAGCTCTGTGGACGAAGCAAGTTTGTATCGGCAAAATGGAAAATATCAAACAAACTCTCAAGCTCAGGCAAAATGTCATTTTTTTTGGAATTCCCCAAGTTTTTGAAAACTGAAAGAACTTTTGTGAACCTCTGCCTGAACTGTCTCAGCAGTCTGAACTGTCTCATCTGGCTCAACCTTTTCAGCAGTCTAAAATGTATCAGTTGTTTTAACTAAGTTTCTCAGTTATTGAAACTGTCTCAGCCAAATAAATTGTCTCAGCCAGTTAAACTGTCTCACCAGTTTGAGTTGTCTCAGCTATCTAAATTGTCTCATCGGTTTGAACTGTCTCAGCAGTCTGAGCTATCTTATCTGGCTAAAACTATTCAGCCGTCTGAAATGTCTAAGTTGTTTAAACTAAGCTTTTCACTTCTTTGAACTGTCTCAGCTATCTGAACTGTCTTAGCAGTCGGAACTGTCTCAATTGGCTTAACCATTTTAGCAGCCTTAAAATGCCTCAGTTGTTTAAACTAAGTTTCTCAGTTGTTAGAACTGTCTCAGCCAGATAAACTGTCTCAGCCAAATACTGTCTCATCAGTTTGAACTGTCTCATCTATCTAAACTGTCTCATCTATTTGAACTATCTCATCTGGCAAAACCTTTTATACTGTCTTAAATGTTTCAGTTGTTTGAAATGTCTCATTTGCCTAAATTAGCTTAGCTGTCTCAACTATCCCAGCTGCCAGAACTGTCTCAGCTGACTAACTTCATATTTAAAAATTGTATCTCAATTCTTCTATGGCTGTTCTGAAATTTTGAATTAATTTGGTAAACGCTCCTATGACCCATCCTTGACCTGGAGTTTAAAATTAAGGAGACTTTCCACGTTATTAAGAAGACTTTATATCCAAACAGGCATCATTTGGAGTTCGACGTTTTTTGAGAAATTTAAAGGTCTCGAATACGCTCTAGTAAACGCAAACTCATGGTAAGCATCTGAAATAGCTCTATCTCGAAACTTTGAATTTCATGAAGAAACACATGACCTCAACATCATAACCTCAAAATCTTCCACCGAAAGTTGCGACGATAATCGCTGGCGTCGTCTTCCCCGAAGTCGTTTGTTTACCACATCACACCCTTGAGGGCGGCTCATCCCAACGGACCCCACAAAACTTCCAACGCGCCCAAATTAGCCTCCAAACCGCACACCAAAAATACGCACTCATCAGATTTCACTCGAATTACGCGCTTCATTGTTTATTTGTACGCACAAACCCAGCAATCTATCTTGAAACCGATCAAAATCCGCCCCTTTCGCCCGCCCCCCTCCCAACTGAAATGTTTGTGCAGACCCTGATGCGGGTTCCTCCCGTCAACGATTTTCTCGAGAAGTAACGCGAGCCCTCATCGCATTTCAAGAGTCGTCCGAGCCTGTCCGAAACAAAACGAAAATCTGTTGACTCATGCCGTTCTCGTGGCCTTAAAGCTTCGTCGCGAGCGGCTATCTCTGACACTTGATCGGGCAAACGGGGGGCCCCACCAAGGGTTGTAGTTTATATGACGCGGCGGAGGGATCCAAACTCTCTGCTTCTGGAGTAATGTCCGATGGGGCACATTTGATGACGGGCAGGTTTGGGGGTTTTGGTGAGCAAGAAGATGTTAATACTGGAAAAGGCTTTTTGTTTGACGCATTTATGCCGAAATAGTCCCTTCTTTTAATTTTACGGAATGTGGATTTAAAATATTGAGTTAAATATGACTACTGATTTTGGAAAATAAAAATTATTTAACATTTATTTTTTTCTAATTTTTATTTTTTAATCATGTGTTTTGTCAAATTACCTTCCCAAATCGAAAATTTTGACAGAGGCTAAAATTCAATAGATAACAAAAATTTTAACAGAAAAATGAAAATATACAATTCAATGTGTTTTATTTCATCTTGATTATAGACAGTTGAAGAAATCATCCTTCTAAATTATAATGTGGTGACATTTGCATGATAAAAAAAATACAATTAAATCAGTTAAAAATTCCTAAATCTCGTTCCATGATATCTCATCGCATCATTCAAAAATCGCTTCAATATTAAACAGCTTAGGAAAATACATATTGAATTATTTTAATTTCTATATTTTTAAACTTCTTCAAAATACTGAAGCCTATGAAACAATATTGTTTGCTCCAAGATTTCTTGACTAATCTAAAAAAATAAATCTCAATTTTTTATGTATGAAGAATATTTGCAGCGATATATTTTTTCAGTATAATAAATTTCCCTTTTTTGTTATTATTCTGAAAAACCACCATTTTTTTTTTGCTTGGGCCGTTGCAATTTATTATCAAAATTTATGTCGCCAAATCAAGGTTGGCCTGAATAATCAGGGGGCAAATTTTTGAGTTTTCGAAAATCTTCAAAATTTTAATGAAAATTAAAATTAAATCAACTGAAAACCAGTTAAAATGTAATTTCTGGCGCTTGAAATTATTTTAAGCATGTTTAAACTTCTTTTGAAAACATTTTCAATTTACAGTCCTACAAAAAGTTTTTTTTTTTTTGCGAAAAAAATAAATTTTCGTCGACACCTCGATATTTTGAAAACTAGTGATTGGAAAGCAACTGGGCGCGTGTCAGAGCCTAGGGACATAAACTTCAAAAAATCTTTGGAACGGCCTTACACATTATTTTAAATATCATTTTTTTAAGTTCCTTCGATAAAATAACCTTCAGTTTTTAGTGAACACACTCAAAACTATTAGAAATTCAAATTAGATTTCTTTTTGTATATTTGTAGCCATCAATTCAATTTTTTTTTCGTTTATTTAACACTCATAAATAGCCTAAAAGGCCAGTCATTAAATTATTTAAAAAAAAGTCGTCGCGGCAGGGTGAGCAGAAAGAAAAAAATATTGCAATGACCAAAATTTTAGAAAAACAAGTATTTTAAAATGATATGCAGAAAGAAAATGATAAATTAAATTTAAAAAATGTCCCTCAGCTTCGGTCTAGTCCAAGTGAGAAGGACAAAAAAAAGTCAAATTCAAAGCAAAATTATTAAACATATTTTGGCGTAACCTAAAGTTTAAAAAAGTACGCAATAGATAGAATTTAACATTCAAATAAATTTGATTGCAGATTGCTTGCGTTCATTTAATTCGACATATTTTTGAATGAAGAAGTGTGTCCTCCTATTTTTTTTTTAATTGCTTTAAAAAATATGAAAACTATTAGCAATGAAGCAATTAAAAAAAGCTCACATTTATCAATTTGTTTGATTTTTACACAAATTCAAATCAAAAAGTTGAAAAAGATGAACATTTTAGTTTTATATAATTTTTTTGTTCAAAGCTTCGAATAAATAGAAAATGGTTGGAATCGACTCAAAAATATTTTAAAATGTTAATTTTAACTCACTCTACATCATCTGCTCTAAAAAAAATTATAGAAATAAATTTGGATTGATTATTGATGACTTATCTTAAATTTTTATACATATTTGTACACATTTTATTATCTTTAAATTTTTTTAAAGAATCATTGATACATTGAAATGAGCGCTCAAACAATAGGTTGACCATTTGTTTTTTTTTAATCTTAAATCTCTCCCCTTTGACACTAATGTGGAAAAACAAAAACATAAAATAGGAGGCTAAAATATTGTGAATAAAAAAATAAAACTACAATCAATCAACGTTTATTTTTGAATTTGCAATCAAATCTTGCTCTTTTAGACTTGATACAAGTTGTTAATTTTAAGACCATAGATCAAAAAAGATAATTCAAAAACAAATCAAAAAAGTTTTGTATAAATTTGGCACAAATCTATTTTTCAATTTTTAGTTGATCAAAACAAAAAAAAAGAGTTTTGTATAAACATTGCAATTTCAAACAAAAGAATATAACAAATAATGTGCCAACAACTTTAAGCAAGTTTGACTCTTAAGCGTAGAATACCAGGTGAAACAGTACTGCTTACTAGTCAGTAAATAAATCTTGAATTTAAATTAGGCCAGGATCTTATCGTGACCACAATAAATATGATTCAAATAAATAAGCTGACCCACATCTTTCCCCCTATCCAGCCATGTTTACACCAACCTCACCGAATGGTCAACTCCGGGGTCATATCTCAACCCTCTCTCTCTCTCTACGGGGTCATCTCCAATTTCTTTTCCGCGATCAAAATTAAACCTCACTCAACCGGAGTCGGCGTTCCACACCGTGGCCTCAACGGCCCAGCGTCACATCATTAATCAAAATCAGATTTGTTCGTGGTGAACCATTTCTCCGGCCTTCCCCTCCCTTTGAAACCCGCTTCGGGGAGAATGCGGGCTCGTTCACGGGCTCGTTTGGATATTGTTTCAAACTTTCCCGCAATGCGACCCGATGTCATGAATACCTGCATCTTCTTAAGCCAACAATTTCGTGAGGTATTTTTTCTTTCGAGGAAAGCAAAGCCTTTTGCCGACAATTTGATTGAGCGAGCGTACTTCTTTTGTGCAACGAGGATTTTCACCCCGGAGAGGTGTCGTCTTTGTCGATGAAATCTGCTTATTTGAGTTAACCCTTAATCGACAAGATGAATAAATTATAGATATAAAGCAAAAAAGAGTAACAAAAAGTTAAAAAAATAAATAAATAAATAAATAAATAAAATAACGAAGGAAAGAAAAGGTTAAACAGAATAAAATATGGGTCATTCCATCTCAACTGTGCACGAAAAAGTGCAAATTTGAAAATTGCCCTCTCCGATCCTGCTCAAATTTGGCAGGGCTGTTGATACTATCAAAACATGCAAGAATCCCGAATTTCATCCAAATCGGACCACCCCCTCCATTTTTGTACCTCCCCAAAAAATCGACTTTTTGGCGATTTTTGACCAAACCTCCTAGTTTCAAACGACGATAACTCAGGAACCACAAATCTTAGAGGGTCGGTCTTAGACTCAATTTTGAAGGAAATTGGACGTAGAATCCATTTCCGTGATCAAAATGTCGATTAATTTATTTATTCTACCTGTATTGCGCAATTGAAAACTTTAAATGGCCGTATCTCAAAACACCCCAACTTATTTTTTTTATTTGACCTCACCATCGTGTTCCCCGGCCAATTTTACATAAGAATCACTTATCGACAGAAATGAATATGTTTCGATCCAGAGATATCGAATTTTAAAGTTCTGTGTTTTCGAGATTACCTACATCAGCTTCATTCGCCGCATCTGCTAGAAGCACACAGGCGGGCCGATCAATAACAGCTACCTGGTGTTCTGGGAGATGAATAATTTAATTTAAATTTTAAAAAAATTACGCAAATATTTATTCAAATGGCTGATACCTACCTAGATCAATCTATTTTTGTAAAAGAAATATTTATTGGGTTATTTTGAATGCACCGTTTTTTACGTGTTGCTAACCGTTTCAGAGTACCTCCGAGGCCATGACTAGGGCCTTTATCATGGGCGGTAGCAAAATAGTGCCATTCAGCAAAAAACCCCAAAACCTGCTTTATTATTATTATTATTATTATTATTATTATTATCATTATTATAGTTTACTATTGACACTTTACCATAATTTGGCAAATCTGATTTATGGTTTAAAAGATTGATCATATTAAATCAATTTTTATATTGTTAGCCAGCTCCATTTGATTGAAAGATAATTTTGGTCAAAGTACATTTAATTTAAAAAAAATCTTCATACGTGAGGACAGCAGCCATGAAAAAAGAAAAAAACACTGTTGTTCGGACGGTGTCGAAATCATCGCAACTAAATTTGGGGAATTAGCCGCTTTGAAGCAGATCAAACTTTGTGTTTGCTTACATTTTTCAATTTTATACTTTCCAGAAATCTTTTTCCTACTCCTTGTGATCGTCCTTCACTAGAATACAACGTATCAACAAATTTTATTCATTTTAATTCATATTTTTTACTCAATAATGTATCGTGCACTTGTGTGTGTGTCGTTATTGCTCTGTCCTGTGGGTTAGCACAGAAATTCATTTCATTAAATTTTTTGAGCAGATATTTCGCGATTATTCGCGATTAAACTTCAGTTTCCTACAGTGTTATACAGTTAATTTTTGCCCAATTTGGTAAAGATTATTTATGATAAAATATTATTTCAATAAATGACCAGGTAGCAGTTATTGATCGGCCCGCCTGTGTGCTTCTAGCAGATGCGGCGAATGAAGCTGATGTAGGTAATCTCGAAAACACAAAACTTTAAAATTCGATATCTCTGGAACGAAACATATTCATTTCTGTCGATAAGTGATTCTTATGTAAAATTGGCCGGGAACACGATGGTGAGGTCAAATAAAAAAATAAGTTGGGGTGTTTTGAGATACGGCCGTTTCAAGTTTTCAATTGCGCAATACAGGTAGAAAAAATAAATTAATCAACATTTTGATCACGGAAATGGATTCTACATCCAATTTCCTTCAAAATTGAGTCTAAGACCGACCCTCTAAGATTTGTGGTTCCTGAGTTATCGTCATTTGAAACTAGGAGGTTTGGTCAAAAATCGCCAAAAAGTCGATTTTTTTGGGGAGGTACAAAAATGGAGGGGGTGGTCCGATTTGGATGAAATTCGGGATTCTTGCAAGTTTTGATAGTATCAGCAGCCCTGCCAAATTTGAGCAGGATCGGAGAGGGTAATTTTCAAATGCTGTTCCGCTTCAGATGGAATGACCCATAATAAAAACGTTCAAGTAATATAAAAGGAAACCAACGAGAGTTAACAATCGTGATGACACACTTCTCCAAAGCTCGTGCCCCTCCAACCCTCCCCACTTATCGGTGAAAGGCGCAATCTTCGAACTTTGAGCTTTTCCGTTGGTCATTCCTCAATTTCTCTCGATTTAATTTGATTTGATTTGATTCGAGCTTTTGTTCTGGTCTCTCCAGGCGAGAGTGTTTTGCTTTTATTGCTGATCGGCATCCCGCTGGGGCAGACCCCAGACCAGTCGGAGAGTTTGTTGGAACGGACAATTCGACGTCGTCGTGCTATCTTGTCGCACCCGCCATTTTGACGTTCCGAGAAAAACGCGTTTTAATGTTTGACCTTGAATATTCAAAAACGAGAGCACGCAATGTAAACAATAACAAACACGTTTTGTTTGGCTCCCCATTCTGTGCATTGTCCCAAAGTTTGGTTGAAGTTGGTTGCTGGAGTCCCGAGTTATAATAACAAATGTTTACGGTAGTCTAGCTTGTACGTGCGACAAACGCATCCTGACTTTCCTGGCCTGAAATCCCTTTGGCCTTTTGTCGCACGTACATCAATTTTCATGGAGTGACAAGATAGCACGACAAGATTGGAACTACTTTCATATGTAAAGTGACAAAAATGCACGGAGTTTTTTCGGTTTTTGTTGAATATCTCAGGATTGAAATCGAATTTTGGGGATCTGTGAAGGTCAAAAGGTGAGGCATTGTGAGCTGCACAATATGGCGTTCTTAACTCAATTTGGCCCAAAATGCACGTACGACAAGTTAGCACGATGGCGACGAATTGGACATTGTTGGAAGGTTTGAATTTGATGTTTCAATGGATTTTTTTGAGCAGAGATTGGGCAGAGGTAATGACTCAACTGCTTCAAGGTTGGAAATTTCAATAAAACATTACCAGTTTCAATTTTACAAATTGTTGAACTTGTATCCTGCTGTAAGTGGATTCGACATGCTCTTCAAATATTAACATCGAAACAAGTTCTAAACCAAGTGCATATTCCAAATTCGAAGTGCAAACCTCCCCAAATTGAATAATAATTCTCTACCCAAACAATGACTAATCTACCATTTCAATTTGCACGATTGCAATAATCTCGTCCATAATGCATCCGCTATCAATAAATTATGGAAAATATTAATAGCTTCAGGCAGAACTCCGATAAGCTCACCACTTTTTACCCCTCAGCACCACCAAACCGAAAACAGAATCAATTAGCCCCCGCCACTCCTCAAATCGGTAATCAGTAATCCAGAGATCCCCCTTCCCCCCCTCCCCCCTACCCATCCAATGAAAATAAACTCCCACCCGATAATAACTGTCAGACGCCTGTCGGAAAAGGTCCAATCGTGTGGTCGAAATCGAGCTTTTCGCTTTCAAAATGTGGTCCACACACACTCACCAGTCCGCAAAAACCATTTAATCTCTGATGCGTGGAACTCACCTGGGCCAGCGTACCGAACCTGAGAGGAGTATCGACGAAGTTGCAGTTTTGCTGCATCAATTCCATCACATTCGCACGTCAATGCGCGTTGCAGAAACTAGCTGGATGGTGGGAGAGGTTTTGAACGGTGAAGAAATTTGATGTTTTGTTCAAAGATTTGAATCTAGAACTAGTAAGCTCAATTTGAACAATCTCGATTACACAAAGCATAAAATCAACCAGCAACTCAAAGTATAATTTGACAACAACAAAAATATCGTTTATAAAAAAAGAAATCATTTTGATAGTAATATTCATGAAATTATGAATATTAAAGAAGACATTAGTAATTTTATTTGAACACAATAAAAATATCAAAAAAATAATTGATTAAATTGAAAATAATATGTCAAATCTTCACAGTTGAAAGAAGAACTGCCTTGAAAAAAAAATTGAACATACAGAGACATAAAATTAAAATATGTTTAATGAGCGAAACATGTAAAAATATCACATTCGAATTCAAATTGTTGACAACAAATATTTTATCATGCACATTATTTTTTGAAGTATTTAAAAAAAAAAACTTGCCTCCGGATTTCCCGGCCTGATAAAAACAACATAAACTATCAAAAATATTTGCCCCAGGTGCATGACTTATTTAAGGCCTTTGAAATTTGAAGGAAAAGCATATTTCGTGATTCGATTATGAGAAGTTTATGTACAGCCTTTCGGATAGACAAAAACGTGTGTAACGAACATTCGAATATCGAGTCAGAGCTATTATATATTCTTGGAATGTTAATGTAAATTTATCAGAGAACCAGAATTTCAACATTTAAATGAAAAATATGGATTATAATCTTATAGCAAACTGTTGTACACATTTCTTTTAATAAAAATTATGAGTTTGTAAATCACGAATGATCACATCATGCCAATAATCAGGATAAAAATGAATTATGTAATATTGTATTTCCAATACATTTAAATTTATATTTAATTCATTTAACTAAAATTTCACAAATTATTATAACAATACCTAATATTTAAATTACTCCATTTAATCTATCTTTTTCTAAATGTATTTCAGCTGTTTGATTACTTGTGGTCAACATTTTTTCAAATTCAAAATAAAATTTTTAAAGAAACAATTTGTTTGATGGTGAACGGCATTATTATTTCTCTGTAAATTAAGCAAATCACATAAAAACATGTTTTTTTTTTAAAAAAAGACAACAATGGTCTTAGTTTAGTAACTAGAATAAACCTTCAAATACATGGTTTTCAATCCGTATTTAATCATATTGAAATTCTTTATGAGTATTTTGAAAACCGCAAAAAAACTTCTAAACTTAAAATTGTAACGATTATTTTTATAACATAATCATTTGAAATTATATAAGAAAATCATTGTATTGTTTTAAATTGTTTCCTTTTTTGAACCTGACAATATCGTTATATTTTTCAAATTCAGGATTTTTTTAGAATAAAAGAAAAAAGACATTCAAAAAATGAAGTTATGTTTTTGGAAACTGGATTGTTCAAACGGAAGAAATTAAATAAATTCATTTTTTTATCACATATGATCTCAGGCAATTTCAAGATAATATTTAATAATTTTCATAATAAATCATTGTCAGAAGATATCTGTAAATCTATTTGCAAACACAAAAGACTTAGGAATTTTTAAAAAGCAGCAAAATCACTTCAAAACAAAATAAAAAAAATCAAAGAAACATTCAACATTTTCAAATTGAGATATCACTATTGTTGTATAAATACAACAGCACTCCAAACCAGAGGTTTATATTTTTTTATTCTTAGACATAATTTAAATTTGACTAGCGCCAATGTTAAGATTTTTTTTTGGTTTCTTATTAAATATGTGACTCCTTTAAATCAATCTTGAAAAAAAAACTTTAAGCACTGAACAAAACTAGCAAATATGATTTAAGTTTATGACACTGGTTGCAGTCATCGTTTTTTTTTTCTTATTTTCCAAAGCATTAAAAATAGCCTGATTACAGAAAATTCAGCCTTTTGCTCGAATAAAACAAGCTTTTACACACATTCCAGCTTAAAGTCTCTAGTTTGTTGGCAATAAACCGTAACCGCCATCACGACCACCGACATTTATTTGATATTAATTCAAAAATAAATGCTCATTGCTGAAAAACCATGACTTTCAGCAAAGGGCATTTACAAGACGTGAAAATAAACAATACAAAGCAGTTTTAAAGTTTTCATAAATTTAACGAGAGCTGATCGAAAAACGGCTTTGTTTACAAATGGCCCTTTTGAAAACTAACTAAAGAAATATAAAAAAAGATCATTGAAGAAAATCAACATAGCTTGGAAAATAAAAATCAACGTAAAAATCTAAACAGCAGCCAAAAAAATGATAAAATATTTAAATATATTTTAATTTTTTTCATCATTGATTTTTTTTAATAGAGTGTCTTAGTTTTATTTTATTCAACTAATTCCTTCAAATGTACATAACTTGAAAACTAAATGAACTTGTTTTGCTCAAGAACAAAAACTGAACTGCTACTGAAGATCGCTATATCACATTTTGAAAACAGAAAAAAATATCACAAAATGGAAATTTCTTTAATTTGTGAATTTGAATAAAAGTTGAATTTATCATGTTAAAAAAAATCAAATTAAATCTGCATAGTGGGCCAATTTCCATTACAATATCAAAAGTACCATGGGCCACAAAATACCAATTGGTGGCCTCTTAATATTTTGAATTCTCATTTGCTGTAAACGAGTAGTTCTCTCATATTTTGGTCATTCGATTTTTTCTGTATTTTTAAATCCGGCTGAAACTTTTCTGGTGCCTTTGGTATGTCCGTAATATTGAATATTTGGCCCTTGCTTTAAATTTTTTGAAAATTTTGTTTTCGAAGAGATCGGAAAATTTCACGAATGTTTCATATTTTACCATTGTAAATCGGACCACTATTTGCCGAGATATCGACGTTAGAAAATGGTGGGTTGTTTGGGTGAAACCTGCAAATCATAAATTTTCATGTTTTTAAACCTTTGCATGGCAATATCTCAGCAACTTAGGGTCGTATCAACAAAGTTCAAAAAAGCAAAATATAGAGAATTTTCTCAGCGTTTCAAAAATATTTTTTTCAAAAATCGGCAAACATGTGCATTAATAAAAAAAAATTAAAATCAGCGACTATTTTGAAAAAAGTTACCTAAAAATGACCTTAACTTGAAAACGGTGCACTTTATTAAAATTTTACAAAAGTACTTTTTGATTGCAAATTTGATTTAACATCGAAAAATGAAGTTGAAAAACTTTTGCGACCTGTATTTCGATTTTTTTAAAAAATCAGTATTGATTAAAAAATTCATAACTCGGTCGTAGATTTTTTGCACAACCTGGAAATTTCTGAAAAGTTGACATTTGATGCCCTCTTAAACATATCAAAAAATGAAAAAAATAAAAATAGTGTTTTTTTGCAAATCAAGGTTTAGTGACAAAAAGTTATATAAAAAATCATCAAAAAAAAAATTTGTTCACCGTGTATCATTTTTTATTCATCAGAAAATTCCTTCAAAAGATACAGAATTTTGAATTTTCATGTATCGTTTTTGTATGGTCAGCTGCCAAATTTGTATGGAAAATTATATGGACAAACTTATGATGCAAAATGGCTTCTTTGGGCATACCGAAGGCACCAAAAAAGTTTCAGTCAGATTAAAAAATACATTTTTTTTCTAAAAAACCGATTTCGTAGAGAATTGTTCAAATGTGACGTGATCTTTTCTTAGTTTGATTCAAACATATTTTCAAAGAATTATAGTATACAAAAATTTC
This sequence comes from Culex quinquefasciatus, assembly GCF_015732765.1. Classification (NCBI taxonomy): domain Eukaryota; kingdom Metazoa; phylum Arthropoda; class Insecta; order Diptera; family Culicidae; genus Culex; species Culex quinquefasciatus. The sequence goes on along the minus strand of NC_051862.1, from coordinate 31,774,594 downwards.
CTTTGCCATCCCGTTTTAGGCATCAATTTCTTCCAACATTCCCAATTTTTTCAAGACCCAAATTTAATTTAATGTTTTTGGTCTCATAACACTTTCAAAACATAAATTTATTAGTTATTACTCAAATGCTGTAATTTATGAATAATATTGTAAACAATCTTCAGAGGCTTTTTGGAACAAAATTTTCGATGCAGACAAGATGAAAACAAGGTTGCTTAAAACAACATTTTAGAAAATCTAAAAAAATCATTTGAAACGCCATTTCTCCTTGTTTTGCCACTATCCACGCGAAAACCCCGGGAACGCTTCGCACCTGCCTGCAATTCCTGTGCGCCAACATTTCCGGGACCAGCATTCCGGAAACTACCGGACGACGCATCGCGTTGTAACAACAATCCGGTTTCCACGTGCAACAGCTGCCATATTTCGCACCGGGCCCACCAGCTGTGTTCCACCGGTCGGTTCAATAACGTCCAATTTTAATTTCCCGACGCGAACCCACCGAACTGGAAGCGGGCCCGATGTGTCCCGACCTGGTTCCGGCCCATCAGCGCGTCGTCGTCATTGTATCGGGGACATTTCCGGAAACTGGGATGGAGGGAATTGGGTGGGTGGGACGTTTATGCGGTTGTCAACTTTTTTTCAGATGGGTCGCGCGTGTGATTAACTCATTGGAACGTGCCACCGCAAAACGGGCCGTAATTGGCCGCTATAATTTATCCATCAAGTGTGCGAAAAGGGTTTATTACTAATTCAGTTGATGGTGCTTTGATCGCCGGTGGGTTTGTTATAGAAAAATGTCACTCTTGACGTGACTGGTACGTGATGTTTGTACCTGCAATGTGATTATGATAGTTGGTTGCAGGGAGGAGAAAAAAATCGATTAGCTGCAAACTGCTGTGACATGGAAGCTAATTCCGATGGATCATGAAAATACCAATAAACTAATCATTTGGATTAGAACAGATTTTTGCTATCAGATGTCGCTAGTATCGCATCCACTTGATGAGAAATAACATCAAGAAAGGTAACTGAACAACTTTGTCGAAGATTGCAAATCGTTACGAAGTCATCTTGGTGAGTTACAGACATTTCAATTCTTTGTGGGGCAATCTTATACAGGGTCAAACGGGCCATACTAAGATTTTTTAGAGATTTTTTTCAGTTCATATGGGTACAATTCACTTCCACACAAGATTACAAAAAGATGAAACATTGCCAAAATTGATGTTAAATTAGTTAAATATACCTAATACCCACTTGACTCCGAATCAAAATGCCCCAAGAATACTTCAAATCGCTGTAACTTATCCGGAACACCTCCAACCGAGTTGCTGTCTTCAACAAAGTTGATCCTAACATCTATGAGAACGTTACTATCACCATTTGCTTCATTGCTCTACCCATTTTACGACCTCAAGTGTTGAGTATCGAAGAAGTGTTCATTTCTCACGTAGTTCTCTCACCAAGCTTTCGCTCTATCCGGACACCTAATAAATCATTCCCCAGCTCGGCAACTCATCACAACGCGCCTATAGAAACAAAGAATCATTACGACCCCGGCGATCACCAAGCGCCCAACAATCGTTCACAGTCACGCCCGGGAACCTGCTGCTGCAAGGGGCGCGCGATTAATAATTGATCGTAATTGTTTGATATTAATTTCTGTTAATATTTCATCATTAGCCCCGGACCCGGTTGGTATGCCACTTGGCGTGGAGGTTCCCCGCGCACAACAAATCTCGCTGTGAGGTTTCTCCGCGGAGAGTTCTTCTTGGGCCCATTAATTGAATGACGAATTGGGAATCCAGCACCCCGGACTCCGCGCATCGAATTGGGCGCGAGAATTTCTTCGGCCTCGGACACGCATGGTTGGTTTTGGTGAACTGATTAATCAACGCGGGTGAAACCCCCTTCTAATGGAAGCAGGTTCGATGAAATTAAGACGTAACTGCGAAGCGGAGTGGAGGTTTAGCTTGGATGCTGCTGATCAAAACGAATCGTTACAGGAGTTCTCTCGTTGAATGGACCGGAGGGATTCCGGAGGGGCGTAGCGTAATCGGATCGAAACGAATTAATCCGGGCGGTTTCGAGAGCGATTTGGAGTGAGCGAAGGTGGTTAAAGGTGGCTTGGGGTGGTCGTCAACCTTTTCAGGAGTTGTTGGATTGAAGTTAAGTTTGCAAAAGGATTCATTTTATGCTAATTTGAATTTTACTTCAAAAGGATTGAAGACTTCCGGATCTTCTTGAAGTAAGTCAGCATGTTGAAAACAAATTTGAAAGCTCGTATGAGGTCAATGTTATGGTGATTTTAAGCACTTCTCTGGCCAAATTGCACTGATTTTCACCATTCTTTTTATTAATTTTAAGCTATCCCCAACCGATTGGCTCCTACTTTGTATAGAAAAATTCAATATGGATTAAAAAAAACTACCATTTAATTTTATCTTCCTATATTCTTCACAAATTCAATTCTTAAAGCTTTGCCTAAGAGATGTCTTAGAAACAGTTGTTACAAAAAGATAGAGGCAACTTATAGTTTGGTTAGAAATAAGGATGCATCTCGATTAGGATAATTTAGAGAATCTAACTTCTATGGATTTTTGTTTGTTTTTTCTCACATCTCAAAAGTTAGACTAATTGGTCAAAAGGTAGGGGAGAGTGGGGAGACATGAATTGAAAGCTTTAAAGCAATTCCATGCCAAATAGGGAATCGGTTGTACCCGACCCTCTCCGATTTCAATGAAACTTTGTAGACATGTTATCCTACGCTTATATAAGCCATTTTTGTGTATATGGAGCCAGTTCCACACGATAATGACTTTTGAGAAGGGCGTAAGTGTTTTAAATATTTTTGTAATTCGGAATTTAAATATTTCTGTATCTCGAAGCCGTTGCATCGTATCAAAAAGTGGTCAAAGACAAACTTGTAGGAAATTTGACGGGCTTTTCGATAAAAATACACTGAAAGAAAAAAACACCCAACTTTTATGAGATTTTTTGATTTTTAAGTTTAAAAGTCAAATTTGAGGGGGAGCCCACGATTTTTTTTCGTTCAAAATTTGTGTGAAGATAGCTTAAAATGTTACAAAAAGACTCACGAAAAATGCAGGATGGAGCAACTCACCTAAAAAAATACAAAAATCATTTACTGAAACTGTTTTTTTGAAAAGTGCTCTAAACGTCAAAATTTTCAAAAACCGAATATGGGAATCGATTTTCCAGACAATTTTACATAAAAGTCTCCATATTGACCATTGTCCTAAGTCCAATCCTTGTGAAGTTACAGCGGTTTTAAAAATAAAAATGTAGAAAAAATAGGTTTTTTGATGGTTTTTGGCAATTTCTATGTGACAGACTTGATTTTTCAGTCTCGTAAATATTTTTACCGGAAAGCTCGTCCAATTTCCCATAAGTTTGTCTTTGACCACATTTCAATTGGATGTATGGGCTTACAGATATAAGCTAATTTACTATCCAGGTTACTATACTACACTGAAAAAATATGATGTTTTCAATTATGAGCAATGTAATTAGCTTATATCTGCAAGCTCATACATCCAATTTAAATGTTGTCAAAGACAAACTTATGGGAAATTTGACGAGCTTTCCGGTAAAAATATTTACGAGACTGAAAAATTAAGTCTGTCATATAGAAATTGCCAAAAACCATCAAAAAACCTATTTTTTCAACATTTTTATTTTTAAAACCGCTGTAACTTCACAAGGATTGGACTTAGGACAATGGTCAATATGGAGATTTTTATGTAAAATTGTCTGGAAAATCGATTCCCATATTCGGTTTTTGAAAATTTTGACGTTTAGAGCACTTTTCAAAAAAACAGTTTCAGTAAATGATTTTTGTATTTTTTTAGGTGAGTTGCTCCATCCTGCATTTTTCATGAGTCTTTTTGTAACATTTTAGGCTATCTTCACAAAAATTTTGAACGAAAAAAAATCGTGGGCTCCCCCTCAAATTTGACTTTTAAACTTAAAAATCAAAAAATCTCATAAAAGTTGGGTGTTTTTTCTTTCAGTGTATTTTTATCGAAAAGCCCGTCAAATTTCCTACAAGTTTGTCTTTGACCACTTTTTGATACGATGCAACGGCTTCGAGATACAGAAATATTTAAATTCCGAATTACAAAAATATTTAAAACACTTACGCCCTTCTCAAATGTCATTATCGTGTGGAACTGGCTCCATATACACAAAAATGGCTTATATAAGCGTAGGATAACATGTCTACAAAGTTTCATTAAAATCGGAGAGGGTCGAGAAAAAAGTACCTGAAAAATTTCTGTTTTGGGCTGGAATTGCTCTTTAACATTCAACTATGTTTGACTGATAAGGGTATTTCATCAGATGAATTCTTCGAATCATGCCAAGTGTTTGAAAACATATTTTAAACCAGCATTTTCAAAATGTTAGGGGATTATGCTTTCAACATTTTGAACAAATCTTAAGCAAAATGTTTCTTATTCATCCAAACTTTTCTTTTATAAGTTACAGAAATTTCACAAAAAAAAACCTCTATGGTTGTGCCCAAAATAATACAAGTTTAGTATGTAAAATATCTAAAAACATAAAATATTCTGTTTTAGACCAAAATTGAGCATGTTTACAAAATCTGGTAATTTTTGTTTATAAAACATTTGAAAAATGGTTCAAACTGCAGTAAGTTATGTACAATTATACTAAAGGAAACTTTGTACGAAAACCCAGCCCAATTAATTAAGCTTGAAGCTGATTCCAATTTTTGGAGCTGGTAAGTTTACCAATTAATTCATGTTTAATTTTTTTAGAATACATTTCGAGTGTTTTCTATACATATCAAAACAAAGAAAAAAGATCTCTTGGAGGTTTTTTGCAGCACTTTTTAGAAAAATATGTGTCACTTAATCTAAACATTTTTTTTTACTTTTTTCTTAGTTTTCTACAATGAGTTTTAGTCAATTTTGTACAACTTTCTAGAACAAAGCTCATTTTTTAACCCACATGCTGACGAGATACAGACTTGGGATTGGACTTGTGTCTCCGGGCATCAAGTCTCCCCACTCTCCCCTACAGCAATTTAAGCTATAAAAATGCCTTTTTACATCTCAAATATATCTAAAAATTGCAAGCCAATTTCTATGCTTCAGGATGCAGTTGGAAGAAAAAAAATTGGCAAATTTCAGGGATTTTGTCTTTAAACACAGTATATTTATTTTTGAAAATATCGGATTCACATGAAAAAAAAAAAATAAAAAATTCAAAAACTGTCTGTCTGAATCTGAACATTGAGTCAAACTGTCAAAATCTCGATTTGGATCAAATTTTGGATTTAAAAAAAAATAATCAAGTCAACCAACAGAAAACTTTATGATTTATTTCAAATTAATCGTCGAAGACGTAGAAAGAGAGATAAAATTTTGGTATCTTGGAAAAAGTTGTTCGAATTGAAATGCTATACAATTTTCTAAACGAAAAAGAAATCCAAAAAAACTATTCCTGAGAACTAAGATTTCTGAAACACCACCACCCAAGTTTTGAACTTAGACAAATGTTGCCCTTTTTTGCAACAACTTTGTGAAAGACAGCGCATTTGTTATTAATTTTATAAAAGAATTATTAAAATTAAGTATAAAACAAATTAATCACAAAATTGCATCAATGCATTTCCATGTAAATCTTAGAAATATTTGGAAAAATTTAGAAAAAAATACAATTTGAAATAACTGAACCATAAATATACTTATTTGTCTTCTTACCAACTTTAAATTAAATTGAATCATGAATTTTCCATCATCAACTATTTCATTTGAATGTTCTACATCAATAGTCTTTAAGAATTTAATTCATATAAAGAAAATACGAACCAATTGGATTATTTTTGCTTTAGATACCATGAAACTAAAAAAAATCTGTTCAAATTGATATTATAGTATTTAAACAAATATGAATCATAAGAAAAACATGGTTTTCAATTACTTTGTTTTGCACCGTTGAAAATATTGTATAAAGTTCTTGTCGTCAAATTGAAAAAATATTCAAAGTGTAAAGTAAATTTTAAAAGTCTTCAGCACAACAAAACTATTTGAAGAAGTTAACGTTAAAAATAAAAATAAATATCAGCAATTAGCTTTTAAAAACAATAAGCAATTATAACTGTTAACCTCAAGTTAGATTTATGATGCTCGATTATGAGAAAATTGTTGCATTGTAAAACATTATAAAATATAAAGCATTGTTAATTGTAGTTTTGCATTTCAATTTTCTTCAAATAAACAAAAAAAAACTTTAAAAACTATTTTTAAAAGGATTTTCCTAGCTAATTTTCAGCTTTTTTATAGTTTTGCAAATTTAATCAACAAATTTTCAATTTGCAATCATGAAATCTGTGGCATTTTTTTTTTTTTTTCATTTTTAGGATAAAACAAATATTTTTGAAATTAAACTATCTCAAAAATCTTAGATAAAAATATGCAATGAAACTTAATTTTTAAAAATAATAATAATACATTTTTTTCAAAACAGAATTAAAAGAAAATTAATCAGTTTACCCTTAAACAAACAATTTGTATGTATTTATAACTAAACAAATTATACAAAAATCGCTTTCATTGATTTTTACATTAAACTGAGTAATATAAATGTCACACTACGATATTTCAGTTTGTTAACTGATGTCGAAAACTCATATCATCTTCAATGAACTTTTGGGCACTAAATTGACCTAACTAGTTCTCTTCTCTTGACATTTCTGTGAACTTGAGTTATTGAAAGTTAAAACATTGACCTGTTTACCGATAACCTGCATTTAGCTTCAAATGATGTGTGTCTCCTAATTCAGCTATTAAAAATCAACCAACTAATTTAAAAAGCCACTCTAAATATGTATATCAAATATATTTTACTACACCTAAACCTTCTAATTCAATCCAGTATGAAGATCACTGGCCTCCCCCGAAATTCCACCAACCAACCGGATCAAACCAACCCCTCCACCCAAATCGATTGTCACAAAACCCCCGACGAGAGGGTTGCGGTTTTTCCGTTCGGATTTAGGATTCGAGGGGGTGGACCCAAAACCGCAGCCGTAATTACCAAGAGCAACCAAGCCTTACCGTCCTTTCACTGGGGGGGGGGGGGAGCAAGTCGTCAAAAGGGGTTTCACTCGTAGGAAGGGGGGACGAAAGCAATTATTTCCAACATTTCAATTATTTCAATTTATCGAACGCGCTCGAGTCCGCCAATAGCCAACATAAATGGAATTGAGTCGCTCTCCCTCAACTGCGTTCGTTTCCACCGATGACCACACTTCTTCAAAGCTTCAACGACTGCCTGTGTGCTCAACGGTTGAACTCCATACTAGGTATTGGCGATGGGGGGAACACGACGAAGCAAGGTTTTCTTAGATGTCAAACCATTTAATGAACCAAAGTGACAAATATGGGCGGATAATTAGAGAGTGCAACCGATGGTCAACCGAACATGAGGGTTTTCTTCCCATTTGGGAGGCGCGATTGGGAGTGACAGTTCGATTGACTTGTGCAATTGGGCTTGCTGATGCTTGATAGTAATTGCCGGAGGGGGCGTTCTCGAGGATCATGATGGTACGAGAAGTGCGATTGGTTTTAGTTTGATTGAATTTGCATTTCATTTCCGGGCACGCTACAACTTTGTCTGGCCGAAAGTTGTCTGGTCATCGAGCTGCGCTGGGGTTTGGGTAATCAATTTTGTGCTGTTCGAATGGCACTGCGTGATGGTTTGCGGGCTGAGGTTGAGGAGTCTATCGTGTGGCGGACTAATTGGTTGGAAGTTGGTCCAGATGGTATCAATTGAATAAATTAGGTGACATTGAGCTTGATGCCTAGAGATATTGGCGGTAAAGCTGGAAACGAGAGCCGTGAATAGAATTGATATATCTTACTACGAAAAGAACCTTAAAATGTCTACAATACAATAGCCTTAAAATATAATGAAAATGAATGTGTTTCTAAAAGAAAACTTATTTTCAAGAGTTTGAGAGTTTTTAAATTCCCGAGTCAACCTATGAAAATATCAACTTCGTTTGAATTTGTTTTTTTTTTAATTTTTTTATAAATTTTAAGTAACTTTTGTTTAAATTTGAATGCAATCAAATTATATTTCAAGCTTTCAAGCTACAACAAAAAATGTTCCTTCAAGCAATAACAACAAACATGTACATATCTAGAGTTTATCTGAGATAATGTAAAATATATCATCAGTTAATTTTTTTGATTTTGGTTGTTTTGGAATACAATTTACAAAGGTTGTTTTGTAAAGTATAGATTAAAATTGTGCATTTAGAATTATTTATTTTCAACATAATTTCAATATTGAGCCTAACTTTAAAACATACAAAGCACACCAAACGTCATAACAGTTACAGTATGTAAAAAAAGAATTTGTTCAGAAACTCATGCCGTACATTTTGCTACAAAAAGCTCATGAAAAGACGATTTCTATAAATAGTTATATAAAAAATTCTATAACAAAAATCAAAAAGGTGCAAAAAAAGTTTGTACACCTTTTGAAAAATCAACATAAATAAAGTTATTTGTTGACAAATCACAATAATTCCAGTCTCCCAACTTAAAATAGGCATTCTTGACTGATTAAAAATCTAATTTGGATTGGATATAAAGTTTACTACACAGAAAAAAAATGATGGTAATTTTCATCAGGAAATGGTGACAGATTTTGTGGCAAAATAAATGATAAATTTTACCCCAAAAAATGATGAATTTTCATCGGTTTTTGATGAATATTCATCAGGTTCACATTTTTACACATTTTTTATGTAATATTACACAAATAAAAAGGTAATATTCAACCTACGAAATTTTCAACATTCCAAAATTCAACTTTTTTTTTCTGTGTAACGACCCAAGTAGCACTCATAACTTGTCGACTGTTGAATAATAGTTAGACAAATGTTTTTGATAAACATACGAGAAAAAATTTGAACATAACTTAAATAACAGTTTGTTTCACTGCTTGTATAACTGACTTGTGTAACTATCGTGTTTTGTGCCACAAAAGTGTTAAATACAGTCAACTTCACTCTTTTCCAACAAAACCCAACATAGGAAAAATTCTCACCTATTTGGAGGGTTCCATCCAATTTGCTGATTTACACTGTTTAAACAACTTATTTTGGAACACCTTCGATAGAAACTTGCTTGCTCACTTCCGTTTGAGGTATTTATCACTTGATTTCAGTTGAAAACGCTTTTTATGAGCTGTACTTAAACGTCAAAATCCTGATATGCCATGATGCCGTTCCCTCATCTGCATTGTTTTCCTCGAAAACAGTTTGTTGAATAAGAATAATATTGCACTGTTTTTTTTCACTGCTTATCTAACATTGTCATGTGACGGCATCTTCTGAAAAATGGGCGTGGCCAACAATTCTATAAATAACCTTAGATTTTCTCGCTTTGTTACACAAATGTTATCGGAGAACAGGTTATATAACTGATATTCAACAAACATATTCAACTTGACATTGCGTGTTGTTAGGTGGTGTAAATTTGTACGTGAGGTATTTAGAGTTTCAATAATGTTTATTTATCGAAGATTGCAATAATTTTAATTGTTGACCGATTATTTAGAAAATTTCGCCGTTAAAAACTACAAAAAAATATCAGCTTACGGAATTCATAATAGAGAAACCAACAAATTAAAATCACACCAATTTTCAATGTTACTCCGTGGTACGGTAATCGAAATGACAGTTGAAACGGTTTGTTATAACAAAGTTACATAATGGAGTTATAAAAACTGAATTGAAACAAACTTATATAACTTTATTTCCAATGACAGCCTTTTCTGGAGTTAAGTTGTATAGCTCACTGCAGTATAACAAAGCTGACAGCAGCCTTCTTATTGACGTTTAGGCCAGCTTGTTTACTATGAAGCCTCATGGAGAGATGTGGAAGCGCGCCTGGACCTGCCTGGAGATAACAACAAGTCGTCGAAGTCATCGGATCGAATCTTGGGAAAGACGAAGTTCATAAAAAAATGAAAATCTAAAAGTTCGCCATGAAGAGGGTTTCACATGAATCACAGTTAGAGAGCGCGAAAATATTTTTTTTTTTTCATGCAATTTTAATTTTTTTCTAAATAAATCGGGCAGAAACAAGCGTACCAAAATAGTCAGAGATATTATTCATATTGGCTTCGTCGTTGATTGAAATTTTGATAAGAACTGTTTGTTTACATGTAAATTGGGTAACGGTTAGACAACTGTTTTCAATCTATCTTTCCTTTTCAGTGTGCGCTTTGATTTGACAGCACAGCCGTTAAGCACGCCCCCTTTTTTCATTGAATCTCTTGTTAGCTAGCACAGTGTTGTCAGATACATTTGTACAACTTACTCTGATAACTTGCATCTTTTTCTGGCAAGTTATACAACAGAAAAAAGTGCGCTTTTTCCAATGCACAGGAGTTGTAGAACAAGTTGTGGCAACGAGGCCGTTCGGTTATACAACCAGTTACGAAATACGTTTATCTGACAAAGTGTGTTGCTTGGGTACTTAGTTTAACAGTTTATATAACTCTGGAAATTCTGTATAAAACATATCAAAACTTAATTTTGCAAACTTTTAATTTAACTAAATGCCAATATATTATCAAAGAGTTGTTAAATAAACATTTTGGAGTGAATATAACACAGTTTTGGGGGTCTTTGTATCGATAGAAAAAAAAATTCGATGGAATTTTGTACCAACCCGCAATTACGTCGTCGGAAAATCCAGCGGTATCCGAACCAGTCTACGATTGAATTATAAGAAAAAAGCATTGGTTCAATTACATACCTAAATATTTCTTGAAATAGGATTGTAAGACAAGGCTGAAGTTTATGTGTTCTGTAAGTCGATCCAGAGGCATGATTCAAACACATTTTTTTTTTGTATACAGAAAATGTCTTTGAACTTGAAGGTTTTTTAACTCATTGTTCAGTATCAATTAAAAATTTTCAATTTAAAGTTATTTAAATGCCTTCCAAACGAAATATTTTATCAACAAATTTCAAATCAGTAAACTGATTTAAACTAACTTAAAAAAGAAAGGTTTGGCATTTTAAGAACTAATATTTAGTACGAATTGAAAGAAATTTCTCAAGATTTTCAAATCACAGCTCTTTCAAGCTCGGTAAAAATGCAAACCAACAAAAAAAATCTGTTTTTATCTTGATTACTTTTTTTTATTTGCAAAAAAAAATCAAGCATATCTAAAATATCATTGATTTTTTATTCATTTGCAGCAGAGTTGAAATATTTTATGAAATTAATTCAGAAAGGAAAATGAAAATTGTAACAAATTATTTCAATTCTCAAAGAAACACAATTTTCAACTTTTGTTCTAATATGGAAATACAATTTTTGGCAGAGTTACCAATTTTTTGATTTCTTTTATCAAACTTCCTTAATATGATCATATTTCAATTTAAAAAATAAGTTTGCCTAAAAAAGTTATTCATAATTACACAGCAGTAAATTATTTTAAATTTTCTTATACGGTGCTGAGAGCTAATCAGCCAATTAGAAATAAATTTTCAAAAGCTAATAACCCTCGCTTACCGTTTCAAAAGATCCGATAAACATTGAATTCCCATGACACATTGGTTGTTTCGAAAAAGAAATGTAAAACTTATTCATATTGGATTTTGATTGGGCTAAAATTTGGCAAGTAAATTCCAATATAAATAGACTCTTATTTTGTAGTTTGCCTATTAGGGTGATTCTATCCAAAATGAGTAGTCTAAAAAATTGCGTACTAAGCGATTTTCACTCAAGAAACACAACTTTCTAAAATTAATAACTCCGAAACGGCTAAACTATCTTAGTTGCAGAGGAAAAGTGATAGGTTGGGCTTCTAATGAAAAATAGTAAGGCTGGTACACATATATTTCATCATGTTATATATATATAAAAAAAAAAAATATAAGATACCCATTTAATTTGAATTAGAAATGTGGTGCATATCAAATTCAACGCACAACAAAGAACAACAAAAATTTGTTTAGGTTATCAAAAAACTGCTATCCTTGTTTGGATTGATATCAATAGTATTGAACTAATTCTATATATTTAAAGCTTGAAAAACATAGCAAATATATAGAAAACATAGATTTTATGACTTTTTCAAAAACTTCCCGGGAATATATAAATATTTTCCCCGTTTTCCCGGAAACTCAAAACCTGGCAAAATTAGACGTCCTGCTTTGAAATCATCGAACAATTGGGTAAACATCAACATCAGTTTGACAACTGATTTTGGCTTTAAAACTATCAAAAAGTGCTATCCTTGTTAAGATCGGTATTAATAATATTAATGATTTTAAAGCATGAAAAACATAACAAATATAAAGATAACATAGATTTTATGACGTTTTCAAAAAAATTCCGGGCATAAACAATATTTTTTTCCGTTTTCCGGGAAACTCAAAACCCGGTAACAGTTGCAAAGTAACCGCCGACCTTACAAGTCGCATTCTCAACGCCAGTCCGCAGTTTGTGTGCGCGTCGCCGCTTTTTTTTAAAATGTGCACCGTAGACAAAAACAGTGTGGTTCTGGATTTTTGTCAACTCCAAAACCAACCAAGCCCAAAGCTTGTAAAAAAATTTCTCGCAGACCTTCAAGTAAACCAAGAAAACTTGCGAGCATTGCAATTATGCAATAGAAGAAAAATAGCCGTGTTGCAGTTCGCCGACTCAGCAATGGCCTCGTCCATCATCGACAAACCTCTGGTATATCAGGGTTGCAAAATCCCGATTTACCTGGACAACAACGCTACGGAAGTTCGTGTGCTTGACCTACCTCTAGGCATAAGCAATGATGACGTAGTCAAAGTGATGAGTAAATACGGCGAAATTTTAACCATCACCAACGACCGCTGGATTAACTTCTTCCCAGGGATCCCAAATGGAGTTCGGACCCTGCGGATGTTGCTGAAACAGCCAACGCCGAAATCAATTACTGTAAACAATGCTGCTGCAACAGTGACGATTATAGGCAAAAAAATCGCTTTGCAAACTCAAAGCAAAGAACAAAAAATGTGCGGATTCGAGTAAAAAGGTGGACCAAAAAAGCAGTACACAACCGATTGAACCCGAGCCAAGCAGCAGCAGCAGTAAAAGCAACAACAGTAAACCAGAACAAAATGCAATGGAAACAAGTGAAATTGACGAAGAAGACAACGATGGATTCGAGACCGTGCTTTCTAAGCACACCCGCCGCCGAAAGCGCTTACAGGCATATTTGGACGCGGATGACGAATTGACAACAAAACGAAGAGAGATGGCTGCAGAAGAAACAACAGATGAAGAAGATGAAGATGTCATAAAAGCAAAATATTATAAGAAAAAGTGTTGTGAGATAACTTATAAATCCCTGGAAGAAGAGGACGAAGAAAAACTTGAAGAACTTGATAATTCATTCTCTAAATATTCCGCTAAATATTTGAAACATAGACAGAAATCGTTAGAAAAAAGGCATGGTAATAATTATTGAAGTGATTTTAAACTCTGTAATCTTTCCTCTTTCACTATCCACCTTGAAGAGATGAATGCACAATGGTGTAAAGTCTCTATAATAATAAAAAAAAAAAAAAAAAAAAAAACCCGGTAAAATTGGACTTGGAAATCATCGAATAATGGGGTAAATATCAACATCAGTTTGACAGCTGATTTTGACGTTTGACAACTTATATTGACGTTTGAGTGTTTTTTTATCCGTATACATTTGAATTAGAGAACATCCGAATTTGCGGACATTCCCAATCCGCTCTGTACTTCTTACAACCATAAAAGGCATCAAGGAAAAGCATTCTGCCGATTTACTTTAAAGAATTACTAGTAGTTACTTCACAGAAAAATATAGTTATATTCAACAGGAAATGGTGACAGATCTTGTGTCATAAAAAAAAAGATAATTTTACCTCAGAAAATGATGAATTTTTATCAGTTTTTTATCAGTTTTTGATGAATATTCATCAGGTTCACATTTTTACACATTTTAATGTAATATTACTCAAAAAACAGGTAATATTCAACCAACCAAATTTTCAACATTCCAAAATTCAACTTTTTTCTGTGTTGAATTGATGGGAAATGCACGAATTACTGAGTAACTATGGAATTACACGAATTACTACGGAATTACTAAGTAATTCCAGAATTACAGGAATTACTGCAGAACTGCGAAGTAATTCTGGAATTACTGAATTACTTACTCAAAATCCGAATGATCCCGTACTAGCTGGTTTCTTACATGAAAATTAATAGGCATTTAATAGAATCATAAAAGGTTTATCGAAATTATCTTTTCAACAGTTGTTTTCTATTATTTTATTATTTTCCGAAGAATGTTTTCACAAAAAAAAGAATCATGGAATTACCAGGATTACTGGGATTATTAAGGATTACTCTGGAATTACTCAATAAATCCGGAATTACTGAATTATTTGCTCAAATTCCAAGTAATTCCCGATTAGTGACCAGTCTGACACGATGCTGGAAACCCCTTGCTTAATTCAATGAAGGTTCTACAAATTGACGTCGTCGTGCTATCTAGTCGCACCCGCCATTCCGATGTTCCGAGAAAAACGCGTTTTAATGTTTGACCTTGAATAAACAAAAACGAAAGCACGCAATATAAACAATAACAAACACGTTTTGTTTGGCTGACCATTATGTGCATTGTCCCGAAGTTTGGTAGAAGTTGGTTGATGGAGTCCCGAGTTATAGTTGCAAATGTCAAACTCAATTTCGCCCAAAATGCACGTACGACAAGTTAGCACGACGGCGTCGATATGCGAAAAGGTAAGAATTAGATACATACAAAGGTTAAACAATTGAAACAGTTGCCTTTCTGCATACATTTTTAAGATTCTTCCGTGGACAGAAATAGCTCAAATTCGGAATTTAGCATAGTGATGGGTCAATCATTGATTTCTGGCGGTAGCCACGAGTAAGCCATGATTTGAACCACCCTAGTGTACATAATTTTTTAAAATAGTGAAACTTCCAAGCCAAATCGGAGCCAAATCGAAGCTCTTTTGATCTAGATCCTGCCGATTTGAAGTGAAATCGCTGAATAAAACTACACCAATCAAAAAAGTTTAAATGGGCTTCTCCGAAGTACCTTAAACAGAACCATTTCCATCACTAAATGAGCAGCAAACCGCTCGTCAAGCCGGTGAATAAAACGGAATTCATTATGAGCAGAGCACCCACATCCAATCACCGGCGCCCAAGCTGGAAAAGGGCCATTTCCCAGAAGTAACTTTTCCACTTACAAACCGGTATGTGCCCCTTTTGCCCGAAAACTAGCATGGTGATTGTTTTCGGCACGGCGGGACCACCCCCCGAAGCTGTGCAATTGAATTACGCCCGGCCCGTTCAGAAACGTTACGTTACGGTGGTAGTTTTCCGATCTAATTTTCCGGCAAACTGCCACACTATTTGCTCGCCAACTAGACTTTGTGCGTCGGATAATAACGCAGGGAGGGGTGGTGGGGGGGGGGCAGACATGGTCTCGGGATCTCCCGTCGAACAAGGCAAAACCGCGGAAATCCCACGTGGCCTAGAAGGCAAACCGCGCGCACAAAGCCCCCCGCCACAAAGAGAATACCTGAGTATTCTACCTCTGCACACGTGTACCACACGTGGTCCGGACAGTGGCCCCCGCTCCGGTTCCGGCTCTGAAGTCGATGAATAATTAAGTTGCTCTTTGGTGGCGGTTCCGAGAAGGAAGCCCCGGACAACAACGGCGGACGGCTACAGAGAGAGTTAGGCAAACAGCAAGTTTTCCCAACCTAACAAACCGACGTCGGAACGTCGGGACCACGTTGCATAATGGAGCAGAATCAGCCCGCGCGGGCGCTGATTATGATGATGGTCGTCCCGGGCTGGGAGTGATTTTCCGCGGACAAAGCGTTTAAGCTTGGTTTGGGGAGTCGAGATGTTGATACGGAGCTTTCACGAGCGCGCTCGGTGTGGTTACAAGAGGGCTTTTAGGAAGAGTAACTTTTTGAGGGAGAGGGGAGGGAAGGTGGGAAAAGTCGACCAAATCGCGTGAACAGAATGGGAGTTTATCTCTTGCGAGAATGAATTAGGCCCTGTTTGGTTAGTGAAATCGAAACTGTTTGATAAGCTGTTGATGAGCAGGTTGAAGAGATTCTCGGAGAAGCTGATGAATTGTTTTGGAGTAGTTTCAGTCAGAGCTATCAGAGAAGTTTTTGATGAGATTGTTTTATTTCACTTTTTGTCTCAACTAGTTTCAACAAAATAGAACACACTAGTTTTTTGTTGCTTGTATTGAATCTTTTCAATCAAAAACTCGTCTTAGACTGACAGAGTTTGAAAAAAAAAGGTGCAGGTGGTTATGTTACACATGACCAGTATGACAAAGAACTTTGCAAGATGATTGTTGAAATTTTCGATTAGAATGTCCGGTCCAAATTCCCCCCTTATAATAAACGTCCTATCGAACTAAGGGGACGGAAATTGCAAGTGGAGCTGAAATAGAAATCGAAGTGAAATCAATTTACTTTCCTTCACCACTCGAAAGTTACCAAGATGCGGGAATGTTTTTGCAAGGCTGTTGCAAGCAATCGGCGGCAATAAAGGAAATTTGAACAGCAGACATTAAAAACTACCCTTTACAGGGCTCTTAATGATTACGAGATAGTTATTCTAAATTTCCAGAAACAGATTTTCACAGTGGCACAAAAAAATGTGCATTGCAGTAGTCTATTTATTACTTCCTGCCTAATAAGCAATATATTTTAACTGCTTAGCTTTAGCATATTTTAACTGCTTAATCTCAGATAATGGCCAAATGCAACTTTTTATGTCCAGTATCAAAAATCATTAAGTTTGATACCCATATTGCCCCAACTCTTACGGTCCGGCAAATGTCCCCCCATCGGAACATCCCCAGGGCCTCCGGCCACTTCGGATTGTGACCACTACTGCCAAAATGTCAAATTTCATGTCCGGTATCAAAAATCATAAAGTTTGATACCCATATTGCCCCAACTCTTACGGTCCGGCAAATGTCCCCCCATCGGAACATCCGCGGGGCCTCCGGCCACTCCGGATTGTGGCCACTACTGCCAAAATGTCAAATTTCATGTCCGGTATCAAAAACCATAAAGTTTGATACCCATATTGCCCCAACTCTTACGGTCCGGCAAATGTCCCCCCATCGGAACATCCGCGGGGCCTCCGGCCACTCCGGATTGTGGCCACTACTGCCGAAATGTAAAATTTCATGCCCAGTATCAAAAACCATAAAGTTTGATACCCATATTGCCCCAACTCTTACGGTCCGGCAAATGTCCCCCCATCGGAACATCCCCGGGGCCTCCGGCCATTCCGGATTGTGGCCACTACTGCCAAAATGTCGAATTTCATGTCCGGTATCAAAAACCATAAAGTTTGGTACCCATATTACACCAACTCTTACGGTCCGGCAAATGTCCCCTTATCGGAACATCCCCGGGGCCTCCGGCCACTCCAGGTGGTGGCCACTACTGCCAAAATGTCAAATTTCATGTCCATTATCAAAATCCCTAAAGTTTGATACCCATATTGCCCCAACTCTTACGGTTCGGCAAATGTCCCCCCATCGGAACATCCCCGGGGCCTCCGGCCACTCCGGATTGTGGTCACTACTGCCGAAACATCAAATTTCATGTCCAGTATCAAAATCCCTAAAGTTTGATACCCATATTGCCCCAACTCTTATGGTTCCGCAAATGTCCCCTTATCGGAATATCCCCGGGCCCTCCGGCCACTCCAGGTGGTGGCCACTACTGCCAAAATGTCAAATTTCATGTCCATTATCAAAATCCCTAAAGTTTGATACCCATATTGCCCCAACTCTTACGGTTCGGCAAATGTCCCCCCATCGGAACATCCCCGGGGCCTCCGGCCACTCCGGATTGTGGTCACTACTGCCGAAACATCAAATTTCATGTCCAGTATCAAAATCCCTAAAGTTTGATACCCATATTGCCCCAACTCTTATGGTTCCGCAAATGTCCCCTTATCGGAATATCCCCGGGCCCTCCGGCCACTCCAGGTGGTGGCCACTACTGCCAAAATGTCAAATTTCATGTCCATTATCAAAATCCCTAAAGTTTGATACCCATATTGCCCCAACTTTTACGGTCCGGCAAATGTCCCCCCATCGGAACATCCGCGGGGCCTCCGGCCACTCCAGGTGGTGGCCAGTTCCAATGATCGACTCACGCGACCGGCATGTCTTAGTTGGTCCTTTCCTCCAAGCCATCTGCTCCTGGACCTCCGGGCCGTCTGCTACCGGGCCACCAGGCCATCTGCTTCTGATGTGTTCTCGTCGACGTCCAGCAATAGAATGAATTTTCGGGACCGACTGAGCCGAGTTTTGTTGGCTCGTCGACGATCCGAAAATTATGAGGTGGAGTGGGGGAGATTTTAGATACATCAATCTCACGTCTCTCGATCGACTGATTGGGAAACGTTCGTTCATCCAACCAGCGTGCACCAAAAAGAGGGGAAATTTGCCGAGAGGGGAATTCGTCACGTAACGTTTTCGCTTCGCGAAAATTTTGGATTGACACCACGTATAGAAACCTTAGGACAAAGTTCTTTGTCAAAATTGAAGATTTTCTAATTTGCCTAATGAGAATCACCTGAAAAGTATCGAGCCGCATTTACAGAGTAAATTCTGTGATCCTATTCACTTTTATATGTATTTATTTATAAGGGTAATTCTCTACCAACTCACACGAAATCGGGAAAAGTTGCCCCGACCCCTCTTCGATTTGCGTGAAACTTTGTCCTAAGGGGTAACTTTTGTCCCTGATCACGAATCCGAGGTCCGTTTTTTGATATCTCGTGACGGAGGGGCGGTACGACCCCTTCCTTTTTTGAACATGCGAAAAAAGAGGTGTTTTTCAATAATTTGCAGCCTGAAACGGTGATGAGATAGAAATTTGGCATCAAAGGGACTTTTATGTAAAATTAGACGCCCGATTTGATGACGTACTCAGAATTCCGAAAAACGTATTTTCATCGAAAAAACAATAAAAAGTTTTAAAATTCTCCCATTTTCCGTTACTCGACTGTAAAAATTTTGGAACATGTCATTTTATGGGAAATTTAATGTACTTTTCGAATCTACATTGTCCCAGAAGGGTCATTTTTTCATTTAGAACAAAATTTTTCATTTTAAAATTTCGTGTTTTTTCTAACTTTGCAGGGTTATTTTTTAGAGTGTAACAATGTTCTACACAATTGTAGAGCAGACAATTACAAAAATTTTGATATATAGACATTAGGGGTTTGCTTATAAACATCACAAGTTATCGCGATTTTACGAAAAAAAGTTTTGAAAAAGTTACTTTTTGCGTTTCTCTTTGTTTCGTCGTCCGTGTCTGTCGCGGGTGACCATGAACGGCCATGATCGATGACGACCAACTTTTTTAAAACTTTTTTTCGTAAAATCGTGATAACTTGTGATGTTTATAAGCAAACCCCTTATGTATATATATCAAAATTTTTGTAATTGTCTGCTCTACAACTTTGTAGAACATTGTTACACTCTAAAAAATAACCCTGCAAAGTTAGAAAAAACACGAAATTTTAAAATGAAAATTTTGTTCTAAATGAAAAATGACCCTTCTGGGACAATGTAGATTCGAAAAGTACATTAAATTTCCCATAAAATGACATGTTCCAAAATTTTACAGTCGAGTAACGGAAAATGGGAGAACTTTTTAGTGTTTTTTCGATGAAAATACGTTTTTTCGGAATTCTGATTACGCCATCAAATCGGGCGTCTAATTTTACATAAAAGTCCCTTTGACACCAAATTTCTATCTCATCACCGTTTCAGGCTGCAAATTATTGAAAAACACCTCTTTTTCGCATGTGCAAAATGGAAGGGGTCGTACCGCCCCTCCGTCACGAGATATCAAAAAACGGACCTCGGATTCGTGATCAGGGACAAAAGTTACCCCTTAGGACAAAGTTTCACGCAAATCGAAGAGGGGTCGGGGCAACTGCTGTGTGAGTTGGCGGAGAATTACCCATAGTTCAAACATCAGATCACTTTCTGGCTGATACTTGTTATAAGTCGAATCAAATCTATAAAAAAGTGTTTTCGAAAAGAAAAAACTCGAAAAATTGTACATGTAATTTCTCTTCAATGTTTTTTCGAGACTTTTTCGATAGAAAAAAGATTAATAAGTAGTAATAATGGGATTAAAATGTAATAATACAGCAATTTTCGAAAAATCATAACTCCTCGACATTTCAACCGATTTCAATTGTCTTATACGCAAATAAAAGGTGATAAAATTGCCTTTCAAAGAAAAATTATTACAAGTTTCAAAAATCTAGCCTAACATATGAGAAGGGCGTATGAAACTTTTAAATGCCGTTTTGACGGTGTCTGGACCAAACAGTCTATGTCTGAAATTTTTTTTATCAGATTCCCCGGACATTTTTACATAACATATTAAAAAATGGGAGGAGTTCATCAACAGGATTCCGAGTTATGATTTTTTGAAAATAAAATATGTGTTTTTCAACGCGCCACGCGCAAAAACCGGAAAATGACGAAAACGGCAAAAAATCAACTTTTTTCATTAAAACTGCGATAACTTTAAAATTTCAGCGATGACCTATAGATGTTTTGGCACCAAAATTTTTGCAATTAAAAGACGCAACTTTTGGTACCCAGACATGTGTAGGTCATTGCTGAAAATTTAAAGTTATTGCAGTTTTAGTAAAAAAAGTTAATTTTTTGCCGATTTCGCCATTTTCCGGTTTTTGCGCGCGGCGCGTCCAAAAACACGGATTTTATTTTCAAAAAATCATATCTTGGAATCCTGTTGATGAACTCCTCCCATTTTTTAATATGTTATGTAAAAATGTCCGGGAAATCTGATAAAAAAATTTCAGACATAGACTGTTTGGTCCAGACACCGTCAAAACGGCATTTAAAAGTTTCATACGCCCTTATCATATGTTAGGCTAGATTTTTGAAACTTCTTACTATTTTTCTTTGAAAGGCAAACTTATCACCTTTCATTTGCGTATAAGACAATTGAAATCGGTTAAAATGGTGAGGAGTTATGATTTTTCGAAAAAAGTGGTTTTTCCGAAAATCGACGAAAATGGCCATTTTTCAGTCCACCCTAACACGGCGTAGGTCACCCTAATGGCAAAACAAAAAAATATGGGTCTAATTATTTGTGTGTGTGAAATTGAAATTTCGATAAAAAAATATAAAAAGATGGGCAATTTTTTTTTCGTGTACCCTTTTTTTCTGAATTGTAATCATCAACACCTACAACTGCCAATGACTCTAAATAAAAATAAAATTATGTACAAAAAAATACATTTTCGGTTTCGGTGAAAAAAATTTGATAATAATAGAAAAATAATCAAAGATAATTTGAGTAATTCCAGGTCAACCGGGTACACTTTTGGATTCGACCTTCTCCGATTTGAACCAAACTTGGAGGGAACGTTCATCTATTGATAGTTAGCAGAAATCTCAAGTTTGGTGCTGATTGGACCATTGCTCTATTTTTGGCACCGCCCTCTTTTTTGACGATTTTCTAAAACACTTTTTTTTCTTTTAATCATAACTTTGAAACTTTTTAAGCAAAAGATTTTCTACACGTTGCATTTTGTAGAAAATTGTCCAAGGAATTCGATTAAAATAAAGTTTTAACCCTTGAATGCCCCCTAATATTATATTTTCACGTTCTATGTATAAAAGTTCAGTTTTGACCAATTTCTTATATTTTTATTTGTTTTAATTAATCACCATCGTGTTCCCCGGAAAATTTTACATAATAATCAATGTAAACCTCAAACTAAAATGAACTATTGACGAGATGCAGCGATTTTACTGAAAAAAGTTTGATTTGTCGTAGCACTCTGTACTGTGAATTCAAGTTCGAAATAAGTTTCTCACATATAAAAACCAAACTATGCGGGATTTATCCCTTTTTGTTGAAAAGTACACCATCAGGTTCACATTTTTACACATTGTTTATGTTATATTGCTCAAAAAATAGGTACAAAACAAAAAAAAAGTTGAATTATATGGAATTTTGGCAATTTGGTAGGTTAAGTCGTACCATCTTTTTTTTTTTTTTTGAGTGATATTACCAGAAACTGATGAAAATTCATCGTTTTCTTATGTAATATTACACATTTTTTTAACACAAAATCTTTCACCATTTCCTGATGAAAATTACCATAATTTTTTCACATTAGTGTACAAATCGCTAAATGTTTTCAAAATAGCCTCAAAACATTCCCAATTAATCTCAAACCTTAACCCAAAATCAAACTGCATCTTAAAGTGAAATTACACCTCTAATCCCCGGTCACACCTGAGCTTAAACCGATCCCGTACCGCCGAACGCCTGGGTGGTGAACCGAAAGGTGTGAATATGTGCTCGCACACTTTATGGCCCCTCGGTGGCCGGCGATGGTGGCACACTAAAATTTTATCACCCCCCTGTGGAATTATGATTCCTGGTTGTCGCGTGTGCCAGCGATAGCCAGCAACGTGAGGGGGACGAATGGGGATGGTAAGGGGGTCATAATCGGTGATTTTCGACCCAACCTTGTGGCTGGACATGTTACCGGTAATTGGAATAGATGTTGCTAGTTTTTAAAGTTTGGTTTTTTATGTTGTACTTCATTATCGGTAGAACATGGAACAGAATTTGCATAACAAATTTCGTAATTGGTGTTATCAATTTCATTTCAAGATTGGATGTCAAAATCTTTCTACATCGGCAAGTTACATGAATTCAACGTAAAAAAGCTCTCACATATGAAAAATTTTCCTTTGGTCAGATCTCTCAGTCAGAACGACCAGGCCAACGCCATAATTGGTGAAATCCAATTATTTTTCACCAAGAGAAAAGCTCGTACCCACCCACAACTTTTTTCGCCCTTCAACCCCCAATTTTCCTCTTCTCAAAGCACGATGATAGTTGTGATGATGATGGCGAATATGTGAGTGTGTTGGTGACCACCAAACCAAGCTACCAACCGACGACAAAGCCACTAACCAAGTTCGCCATCGTCCTTGCTTTTTTTTGCTGCGTGGGGGTGAAGTAGGGGGGGGGGGGAACTTTCTGCCGTGGTGGAAAATCTGTCAAAACAAGTTCTTTTGTTGGTCGGCTCACGCCTCATCGCACACGATGGAAGCAGACGGTTTCTCGAGGCAAAAGACGCCAATTTTCGCTCAGTGTGGGGGGGTTTGTGCACTGAGAAAAAATCGTTTTTTTGGAAAGTGTTTTAAAAAATTATAAAAAAATATAAATCTAAAATTTTTCACCGTGAAAAATTCACATCTCATGGAAAACGCTAGGAAAAACTTTAACCAAGACCTTCCATTTATATGTTGACTGGGTAGAGTTGGGGGTGGCAGCGAGTGCGAACTGTTCAGTAATCTGCTGCCAACTTGGCTGCCCCGTTGCTGCTCCCGTTAACCCTTGCTTGCCCAGTCCACACATTCATCATTTGCGGGGGTGGTAGACGGAAAAAAGCTAGTATCAAGATCAAGGTTTCAGTGAAAATGGGGTCTGCCCTCGCTTTTCTGTTAAATCCAGGAGAAGAGGAAAGTTGAGGAAAAACGAGGGGGAAATTTGTGCAAAAGATTGTTTTGACAGGACATGCAAAGAATGTGGGTGGAGGCAGTTGATGTTTATGAACGTTGAAAGAGTTCAGTTGGAATTGGCATTTTGTTTGCAAGAGACTTGATCTGATTTGTATTGATGATGCCTCTATGCTGTGATTTGACATGTTACATTTCTTAAGTTTGATAACATTTCACAAATTTCGTACTCTTGTATTTTTCCTATTCTTCTCATCAATATTTCGATGCTTTTCAGTTTTTGCCACAGTTTGTAAACTTCACCTTTTTTCCAAGAAATTCATTAGCTAATAGTTTGTGGTCTAGGGAGGAGCTTCTCCAAAAACATTTGTTTAAAGCGCAGACTTCAATACATTTTTCACACTTCTCAGACAACAGATTTGCAATTCTAACTTAGTACAATCTTCCCCCTCTTTTCAACCACACTCATTTCCCAGAAAGCTTCCTTTTGATTTGACGCCACCAAATTAAATTTTCTCGATTCCACGCACCCATATCGACCGCCAGATTTTCCGCCAAGATCATCGTCTCACATGGAGCACTCAACCGTCGAATGTTTCACGCGCCTTCTTGGGAAAATCTTCTACCCTTTCTTGATGCCCGGAAAAGCTCTCTCCATGTTCAGAAAAACTTTTTTCCCTCATCAGAGGCGGAAAGTTGGCGCGCTATGAACACACTCCACTCTGGCGTGCGATAATGAACTGGCTGTTAATTTCCAGTTGAAGTTTTCCTCCGCGAGCACACAGGGAAAAACTCACTCTAAAGACTTGGGTAAACACACGTGTGCGTGTGAGGTGCCACGTGCAAACAGATGTGAATTATGTGTCACGGGCTTTCACGGGTTGGAAAATATTCGTGGAAAGGTGGGTGGGGATTTAACAAACGAAGAAAACGCGCTCGAGACGATGTTTGAAGCTTTGAATCGGGGGGAAACACAAAGAAAAGGTAGATTTTTGATTGCCGTTTAAATTAGCGGTAAATAAAGCTCATTTTTGTTCAAAAATTTTGGATCGTTCAAGACAGAGGAAATTTAAATGCAAATATTTGTTTGCTAAGTTTGATATGCGGGATTTCTAAAGGCTTCTACAGTGAAACCCTTTAAGGGTTTGTTGATCTTGATCACAATTAGTTTGCCAATGTTATTCTATATAAAAAGGTAGATATAAAAAAAATTGAAAAATTAAAAATTTCAGGAAATTAAATGAAAACATACAAATAAGCAACATTATCAAAGTAATAAACATCTGAGAAGGGATGATGGACAACATTTTTGAAATTGTTGCCAAATTGAAAGATTATTCAATTTTTACAAAGGTGTAGCCCAGCAAGGTCTTCGATGCGACTCGCGACTGGTTTTGAAATTAATTTAGAATCCGCCCCACTTATGGGTTCTCATCTGTCCCTGTTCGCGAAAATATCCCAAATAAATTCTTCACTTTTGAGTTAATGATGAAGTTTGGTTCTAATTTCACTATAAAAATGGCGAATTTCAATTAAATTTTAAAACATACAAAGCTTTGGAATGTATGATCTCAGCATTATCTCGTTTTCCAAAAGGATTCATAAAACGTCAAAAGTTTTAAAACTTGAATGAATGAAAAATAATTGAAACCATTAATTCCATTGTTAAGATTCGTTCAAATTTAGATCATTATGATAATCCTGTTAAAAACAAAGT
Source organism: Culex quinquefasciatus (assembly GCF_015732765.1). Classification (NCBI taxonomy): domain Eukaryota; kingdom Metazoa; phylum Arthropoda; class Insecta; order Diptera; family Culicidae; genus Culex; species Culex quinquefasciatus. Next base: position 31,749,219 of record NC_051862.1, on the reverse strand, counting down.
AACTTAAACTTTCGTTAATATCAGAAAAAAAATCCAACAATTCGCAACATCAGGTTGAATTCTGTAGACCACTTTGGATTTTCCTGCAAATTCTCAAATTCATTTCAAGTCATTAAATCTCGAGAGTACATGGTTTTTAAGAAAATATTTCCTTGAAGCAAAAATTCGAAAGTTAACGTCGAAACATCAAAGAAACGGTATGAGCTACAAGAAAATTGAAAAAAGTCTGAAAAAATACAATATTATTATCTTTCTGGAATCATAACTATTTTGCAGGATATATAAATTTTATTCAAACTAATCAAAAAATGTGCACAATAATTTGGTCATGAAAATGGGGCGATTCACTTTTCACCAGATTTGACTTCGAAATTAATTATTTTCACTCAGATATGTAAACAGTTAATTGGTCAGAAAAGTACAGAACAATTGATTCAAATTTAAAATAGATTTGATACCATATAAATCGGGAACCGTTACAAAGTTGATTATACATTGTTTCAATAAGGTCGTTGAAAATATTTTCCAAAGTTTTTGTCGTCCCCCTACAAAAACGGATCGAAAAATTATGAGGCAATTAAACCGAAAAAAAATTAAATGCATTTTCCTTCGTTTATAATCGTTAAAAATATGTTGATTTTTGTGAGACAATTATGAATAGTTTCGTAAAAAAAAAATTTTTGTCAATACCAAAAACCTTTTCAAAACCAATAATTGAACCTTTTTCATCCAAATGTGGAAACCGTGACTTTTAATTTCATATTATTTTGTTTACAGTTAAAGGTGTACATCAACCTGAGTTTCTTGCACCAAGACATTTGTTGCACACATTTGAGTATCAGCAAAGCTACGGGAACTGTCAATTTAATTTTTGATTTGTCCTGTTTCATGAAGATATTTCATGATTAAACAGAGTTAGAGACGATTTTAAGCTCAACATTGTGATGTGATGGACCAAATTGGCTGAATTTCAGGGTGAAGACTCTCAAGATATATCCCGAGTGCATGACTAAGCCCGATGTTAAAATTTTGCTTTTTAAAAAATACAAAAATCAAAAATTGACGATTTTTTATATGAAAAACACAAAAATATTTTCATCTTTTTTTTTAAATAATCTTTTTAAAAATCGGCCTTTGTCATGCACACAGGACCAGTTTAACGAGTCTTTACCAAAAGTTTGAGCCGATTTGGTCAAGGCAGTGTTGAGATATCGTGGTACCCGTTTTTTGAAACTGCTTACTTCAAATAGCTATATCTTAGATAAAAAACAGCCAAATGTCCTAAAATTTTTTTTAATAATAGATGAAAATGCTTATTTTAATGCTCTGAAAACAGATTATAAATAAAACTAAGTGTGGCTGACACCAACCTCTGACTGTTTTGTCGATTCACAGGTATGTTACCCCTTAATGTTTAAAGCAAAATAGAAATTCAATCCAAATATATTAAAAAAAAGATTCCTTTCCAAAAATCTACAAATTTGGTGTAGTGTAAATTTAAAAGGATCAATACTTATATCCTAATACATTTAATAACACTCCACCAAATTGCACCATCATTATGAAATTATTAAAAAAGTTTGATATGGAAATAAATTTTGAGAAATTTCAGAAACATTTCAATTACATTTTAAATCAAAGAAAAAAGTTATGCAAAATGGAAATTAAGGGGTTACATACATGTACATCGGCAAAAAAGTCAGAGGTTAGTATGAGCACATACATCAACTTGTTTTTAATTCTTTTTTCTTGGCATTAAAATATACATTTTCACCTACTTTCAAAACAAATTTGAAGATATTTGGTTTCATCGTTGCCGAGATATAGCAATTTCAAGTTAGCAGTTTCAAAAAACGGGTGCCACGATATCTCAAAATTGTCTTGACCAAATCGGCTCAAAATTTTGGTAAAGACGCGTTAAACCGATTCCGTGTGCATGACGAAGCCCGATTTTCAAAAAAAAAAATATTTAAAAAAGATAAAAATATTGTTGTGTTTTTTATATGAAAAACCGTTATTTTTTGATTTTTGTATTTTTTTCACAAGCTAATTTTGAAATTGGGCTTCGTCATGCACACGGAATACATCTTGAGAGTCTTCACCTCAAATTTCAGCCAATTTGGTCCATCCCATCTCGAGATATCGTGGCACCCGTAAATCAACTCAGGGTTTAGAGAAAAACGCCAACAAAGTTTGACAGCCCTCTTTGCGCATGGCAAAATTTTGAACTTAAATCGTCTCTTACTCAGTTTAATCATTAAATATCTTCATGAAACTTTCAAGAGTGATTAATAATCATCTTTTTAGTGGATTTTTCAAATATTCTGTTATATAAAATTTTGTGATTTTCTACATGTATGTAAACCCTTAAACAAACTAATCAAATTTTACAATTTCTAGCAACATTTATTTGTGAATCACACGCGGCCCGCGTTACAACGGTCATCGAGGCTCAGCTGCTCGAGGAACATTGTTTTGGATGATTCCAAAGCTTTTTATCCATATCTCGGGTGAGTTTTCAAAAAGCCGTAAGAGCCACTGATACTAATATTCGTTTTTTCTCGAAATTGTGACAAAATTTCATTAATTTTTAGTTCGAGGCGCATGAAAGACGTGTAGATGAACAATCTAGAGCATGTTTGAAATTGGTTTTTCGTGAGTAGGTCGAATACCCAGGCAAAAATGCCTTTGTTTACCGTTGTTACTTACGGCTTTTTGAAAACTAATCCGAGATATTTTCAACTTAATTCATCGGCAGGGAATTCTCTGGAATTCAATTCTGTCAAACATCATAAATGTCGAGTTATGCTCAATTCATGTTTAGAAAGTTAAATAACACAAGAAAATATATAAATTAACTAACTTCAAAGAAATTCCGCAATCCTCTCTAAGCTTCAATTTTCCATCTCATTCTTCCAGAAATTCACACCCCGTATCGGAGTCCATCACTTTCGCTGGAAATCGATTGAAATTGAAACCGGTGCGGCAGTGGGGGCAATCAGACCGCAAAGTATAGCCTCCGAACAGCTCCGTTGGAGTGGGTGCCTTCTTCTGGGACCGTGTCCACTGAAGCAAAGCCCGGAAAGCCATCTTTGCGTGTGATGTGGTCGGATTTCTTGGCGGGGACGCAATTTTAATTATACGGCCCCATCGATTTGTGGTCGGTCAAGTTTGTCCCCACCACAACAAGAGATGGCTTATGTTAATTTGATCACTTTCTGATAGGATTGCCGCGGCGACTTGTCGACAGATTTGGGACTCGACCGCACAACCGGTTGCCTTTTTGAGGGGCCGGACTAACGAGCTGTTAATTTTGCTTCTCGATTACACAACAAATACAACACGGACTACAAGCGGCATGGGTTGACAAGTTGAACTTGATAAGACCGGCGCGACCTGCAGCAAGAAGATGGGTTCTGCTTTAATTATAGCCCACTGAAATAGGCGTGCGAGCGCGCCCGCTATCGTCTTGGGTGAAGATTTTTTTAATGACCTTTTAACATGACTACATGCGTCCTGAGGCAGCTTCCTAGCTTGACTCCACTTGACACTATCGCGTACCCGCTAAAGATACAGATTCCGTGCCGTACTTTCAAGTTCTTCCCATTTTTCTTTTTTTTTTTTTCATTTTTGGGATTCCTCTTAACAAGTACCTTCTACACAGTTCAAAAAGTTCTAACCTCGAAAAAAAAAGTGAGGTTAACGTACTCTCTCGCTCTGAAGAGGATCATTGGACAGATGTTTTCACTTGTCATGATCACCGAGCGCGCGAGCACGGGCATAACGAGCCAAGTTGACACCCTTTGAGAAGGGTTTGGGGCGATATACAGCGAAAGAAGAGAGTACACACGTAATTTGATGCTCTTGTTAGCAGCTTCAGTGAAATCGTTACTACTTGAGCGGGAAGTTGTCGTTTTGAAGTGGTTGGGGTGGATACTAGGGGAAAGGGGACACACTTGGCGAGTGGAAGTGTTAAATTGTGTGTAAATTGGGTAACAATTTGTGAGGAAGTTCAAGGTTTTGATGAATTTTATGGTTCTAACAATCTAAAACTCCATATTTTTTAATTTTTGATATTTTTGAAATGTTTTAGTGGACAAAAAACCGCAACTTTCGAGCCATTGAGAAGAATGGAAATACATTTTAGTCGAAAAAAAATGTTAATGTAAAATCTAATTTGCAATCGAAAAGTTTTTGATAGAATTTTGGATGAAGTACACTGTTTTCAAGATATAGTCAACTAAAACTTTAATGAAAAATTTCGGATTTTGTTTTTTTTGAAATAGTGGATATGATTGTCCAAAAGTTCAAAAAATCTAATAAAATTTCTTAAGAAACTTTGAAGATTGAACATCTGGTTGCTGAAGTACAGCGAAAAAAAGAGAAAGAAACAAGAAAATTGAAGTTTTTTGAGTCTCATTCAATCATTCCCTCATTTTGTATTGCCAATATCTTAGCAACTAATGCATTTGAGAAAAAATCCCCCCAAATATGAGCCAATTGAATAAACGCAAAAAATAAAATGGTTGGAGTCGGCCGATTTTTTAGAGAATTAAAAAGAACCGTGTTGACTGGGCCTCGTGACGCGGTGGTTAGCGACTTCGGCTGCCGATCCCTAAGTTGCTATGGGGCGCGGGTTCGATTCCCGCCTTATCCTCCTGGCCTTCTATCGGATGGGGAAGTAAAACGTCGGTCCATTTGCGTAAAAGAGGTTTTGGATGACTCACCACACATAACCTTCGGACGCCTAGAAATGAGCAGAAACTTGCAACAGAGACCACAAAAGACCCGGGGGTCGTTAAAGTGGATTGCTTTTTTTTGACATGCAATAATGTTCGATATAATGTATACCAAACATTTGAGAACATTTCAATCAAATAATACAAAATAATATTTTAAAATGTAGATCAAAACTGCACAGGATTTGCTCTAGGAACGTATTTTTTCTGCTAAAGTATCTGAATATTTCCCTAACACAACCCATTAAACGAAACTATTAAAAAAAATGCAAAAAAAAATAATGCACAAGAATCTGGGAAATAGCAAAATCCGTGAAAAATCACGTAGATTCAATCTCACCCCAAAGACCCAATGTCACCCTCACTGAAGATACTTATAAAACTCGGGGAAAGGTACCTTAGGGGATCTTTTATAAATATCCGCAGAATTATTTAATTTAATTTGGTAAAAAAAATCTCATAGTTAATAAAGCCCATTTTTAATATTGATTCATTATTTTCGTCTTGACAAATGATCTAATTGGGTTGATTTGAAGAACTTATAATCAAACATTAACCAATTTTTAGTTTTATATTTTTCTAACCCGTTGGATTTCTAGCCGAAACATTTCAGTCAGGATTCAATCATCCTTTCGGTTTTTTTTTCTTTAAAAGTCTCTCTTCAAGAAGGTTGAAAAATTTGGATGTAACGAAACAGAGGTGCTAACTGCATAGTAAAAAAAAATGGCATGGTGAAAATATACCTCTATTTTATGTACACAGAAAAAAAATCATGGTAATATAACATCTGTTAAGGGGTACATCTTTTATGTCAGAAAAAAAGATGTAATTTTACCTCTGGAAATGTGTAATTTTACCACTTTTCTGGTGTAATGTCACTTTTTCAGTCTAAATTGAGGTAAAATTACATCATAAAAGAGGTAATATTCAACCTTCAAAAATTACAGCTTCCAAATTTACATTTTTTTTACATTACGTTAAGTGTGAAAATTAATGTTTAATGTATTAATGAAAAGAGGAAATTTTCGCCTCCCCAAATTTCGGGACACTTTGTCTAAGGTAACAAATTGTTATCGAGCACGAAACTGAAGTTCATTTTAAGATATCTAATTATGGAGGAAAGGTATGACAAAACTCATTTTTATTTATATTTTCATGTTTTGCATTAATGTAATAATATTTTTTATCAACAAGATGTGTTACGTAAACAATGTTTGCTGCATTCTAATTCCAAATCTCATTTTTAAAAATAATGATGTTTGAAATTTTATGGAAAACTAAATAAATTTTTTGAATCATTTAAAAATAATTTTTAATCATTTCATTAATTTTGAACACAAGTTAATGATATGTTCAAATTTAGCTGTGAAACCCTACCATAAAAGTTCAAGCGCTGATTCAATTCACGAGAAAGAAATTCACAAATAAAAAATCTTTTTTTAAAGACTTTTAGAAAAAAAAAATCTTTAAGAAAAACGGTGTAATGATAAAATCAATACACATTTTGTTATATTTAGATTTATTTAAAATTTTAGTTATGTATAACATTCAATTGATTTATATTATTAGTATTAGCAAAAGTAATTAGATTGTTGAAAAAATATATCTGTCATAATTTTTCGATCAATTGAAATATTTTGTTTGGACTATTACTGATGGTTAGATTTTTGTTTCAATTTAAACTGATTTAATAAATATTAAATATTCTTAAATTGGCATAAATTTTGACACTTCGTTAAAAAAACACTTTTTCCGCAAAAAAAAAAAAAACAAAATGCAGTCCCCCCTAAAAGATCCGAAAATCTCTACTTACATTAGATTTATGGAAATTAATCCTTCTCGCTGTCCGCGGTGCTCTACACTGCTAGCCAAGTGCACATACACTCGCCCTGCACAGCTCTTTTTCCAGGATTCGCCAGAAAAGTGGGAGGTGGGTGGTCCAACGACGACAAATGTTATTTTGGCTCTCTCCCCGCCGACAGATTAGGGTTCTTTCGATTTTGGGTTTGCTGCTGCTGTTTTTTCCGGTCTGGAACTCTCGTTTTCTGTCTGCGAGCTCTTTTTACACCGAAATACTGGACTTGTGGCTTTCCGCTTCCTTTGGCACTAATTATGAATCCTATTAGTGGGATGAAGCTTTGTTTTCCCCTGGTGGGAAAACCCTTAGAATTTTGGATAAGCCGGCTATTTTGGGGCCGGCTTTTGTGGTTTGCGAATTCTTCCGGGACAATGTCCCCAAACACTGGATTTTTCTTCTTTTATTTCAAATACCAAATTAAAAACAGAACTTAAAGGTTGTAACGCATACCACCACTGCTTTCAGCTATCAATATTGCCAATGACTCAGAAATCACCAATTGAACTGATAATGCAAATGAAAACACAATTTTGATTGAAACAGCCTTGATCAGCTTGAGAAACTTTTTTTTTCGACCGATAGCTCACTCGTGATAATCTCTCTTCAGCGATGCCTCTTCTTCAGCGTTCTTCAAAAATTCTTCATCAACACTGCAGCAAAATTCACTCGTGTAATACACCTTCCAACAACAATTTTCTTATCACCTTTCTGGGCGTTCCAAACACTGATAAGACTCGCCTCGACAAATGCTCATCAACACTATCACGTGGAATTCAATTCCGCAAAAAAATATAAATCTTCTCTCTTCAAAATCATTCGCCAAATCTATGCACAATCACAATCGATCCCAACCACACACAAAATTCACAATTCCAAACGAGCCACGTTCAATTCCCGTTTCGCTTGCCGCGCTAAGCGAGAGCAAAAAAACACGCACCACGAAATTCCGAGAGACGTGTACGAACTTCCGAACGACGGCGACGAAACAGCCCGGTGTACCACGTTGAACGGAGACCGAAACTCTACTGACTCCGCGCGCGCGATCGTTCAGCCGTTGCATCAGCACGACGAAGCCAAAACCCAAAACAACCCCGGACATCACCAATACCAACGGGGAGGAATTTGCACCGAGTGAGAAGCGAAGCGGCGCGGTGAGACGTGAGCAGTGAGAAGAGAATGCTGGAAGAGAGCGGGCGAAAAAAGGAGCGAGCGAAAATGGGAAAGAGAGCGAGACTAGTGAGCGCGAGGAGAAAACAGGTGTGAACCAAAGCAGGGAAGGAAGTGCAGTGAGAAGAGAGATTGAAGCGAAGAGAGTGAGCAAAGAGCAAACGAGCGAAATCGCTCGCGCTCGTGGAAAGTCAGTGAGAACTTTGAGTGAGAGAGATTGTGCGGGTGAGTGGTGAGAAAGCAGCTTGATAGTGAGAAATGCAATCGGTGGTGAGGCAGGTTTGTGCAGGAGCAAAACAAAAACAGACGGGAAAACTTGACGAAGTGAGGAGAGGCTTGAATGTGTTTTTTTAACGAAGCGGAGCAAAGAGTCTTGAGAGAGTAAAAGAGAGTTTAGGGTGAGAGAGGACAAGTGAAATATTTCAAATGCAGTTAGTTGTTTGTTTTGAATTCGTAGCAAAATAATAAACGATTGAAGGGAAAGTCTAGAGTTTTTTTTTTTAATTGATCCTGTACACACGTGACACACAATAGCTTATAGGACCATTTCCAAAAAAAACTCTAGAGGTAATCAAAATTCGAGCGAATGACGAGCTCATTAAAATTAAATGTTTCAATATCAATTCTGGAGTTTTTGTTTTGAACAGATAAAAAATGTTTAAATCATAAAATCATAAAATCATAAAATCATAAAATCATAAAATCATAAAATCATAAAATCATAAAATCATAAAATCATAAAATCATAAAATCATAAAATCATAAAATCATAAAATCATAAAATCATAAAATCATAAAATCATAAAATCATAAAATCGTAAAATCATAAAATCATAAAATCATAAAATCATAAAATCATAAAATCATAAAATCATAAAATCATAAAATCATAAAATCATAAAATCATAAAATCATAAAATCATAAAATCATAAAATCATAAAATCATAAAATCATAAAATCATAAAATCATAAAATCATAAAATCATAAAATCATAAAATCATAAAATCATAAAATCATAAAATCATAAAATCATAAAATCATAAAATCATAAAATCATAAAATCATAAAATCATAAAATCATAAAATCATAAAATCATAAAATCATAAAATCATAAAATCATAAAATCATAAAATCATAAAATCATAAAATCATAAAATCATAAAAAATATTTGCTTTTGCTTTTGTTTTTGTTTTTGTTTTTGTTTTTGTTTTTGTTTTTGTTTTTGTTTTTGTTTTTGTTTTTGTTTTTGTTTTTGTTTTTGTTTTTGTTTTTGTTTTTGTTTTTGTTTTTGTTTTTGTTTTTGTTTTTGTTTTTGTTTTTGTTTTTGTTTTTGTTTTTGTTTTTGTTTTTGTTTTTGTTTTTGTTTTTTTTGTTTTTGTTTTTGTTTTTGTTTTTGTTTTTGTTTTTGTTTTGTTTTTGTTTTGTTTTTGTTTTTGTTTTTGTTTTTGTTTTTGTTTTTGTTTTTGTTTTTGTTTTTGTTTTTGTTTTTGTTTTTGTTTTTGTTTTTGTTTTTGTTTTTGTTTTGTTTTTGTTTTTGTTTTTGTTTTTTTTTTTGTTTTGTTTTTGTTTTTGTTTTTGTTTTTGTTTTTGTTTTTGTTTTTGTTTTTGTTTTTGTTTTTGTTTTTGTTTTTGTTTTTGTTTTTGTTTTTGTTTTTGTTTTTGTTTTTGTTTTTGTTTTTGTTTTGTTTTTGTTTTTGTTTTTGTTTTTGTTTTTGTTTTTGTTTTTGTTTTTGTTTTTGTTTTTGTTTTTGTTTTTGTTTTTGTTTTTGTTTTTGTTTTGTTTTTGTTTTGTTTTTGTTTTTGTTTTTGTTTTGTTTTTGTTTTTGTTTTTGTTTTTGTTTTTGTTTTTGTTTTTGTTTTTGTTTTGTTTTTGTTTTTGTTTTTGTTTTTGTTTTTGTTTTTGTTTTTGTTTTTGTTTTTGTTTTTGTTTTTGTTTTTGTTTTGTTTTTGTTTTTGTTTTTGTTTTTGTTTTTGTTTTTGTTTTTGTTTTTGTTTTTGTTTTTGTTTTTGTTTTTGTTTTTGTTTTTGTTTTTGTTTTTGTTTTTGTTTTTGTTTTTGTTTTTGTTTTTGTTTTTGTTTTTGTTTTTGTTTTTGTTTTTGTTTTTGTTTTTGTTTTTGGTTTTGTTTTTGTTTTTGTTTTTGTTTTTGTTTTTGTTTTTGTTTTTGTTTTTGTTTTTGTTTTTGTTTTTGTTTTTGTTTTTGTTTTTGAACAAACGGAAGATGACAAAAACCAAATATCGCAGCTGAACTGACAACCATATCGCCCTTTCAACCTCCTAATACAAACAATGAAAGTGACAATTGTCGCAAAGATTCGTCTGCCTTTTTCGGTTTCCCTCCCCTCAACTAAATCCAAAATATCACATCGCACCCCTCATGATGTTTGATCATTTCGAGCAGATTACTCAACATGGCATCATCGTTTAGCGCAACTGTTATGGATGCATTTCAGAAGCATTTCCCTAGGATCAGCACTTGATGCCACCGAGGAATGGTTTTGGAAATGAGATATTAAACATGTAACATGGAAAAAGTGAACAACTCCACACCACGAGAGGGAGAATCGGGAAGGATGGGAAACAGAAGCGTTAAATAGCGTTTACGACGATATCTCGTGACGATCTCGACGAATGAATATCTGCTCGCAAAGACCCCCGATTCATAACGCTAATAATTCTTCTGGGCCTTTCATCGTTCTGCCCGCATGCTCTTGACTTTGGCCGCCGTGGGTCGATTTTTGTTGTGTTGTTGTTTTTTATTGTTCACGCATGTCTGGCGACGATGGCATAAAAAAGTAATAAGTTTATGAAAAACCCGCAGCAATCAAGCAGCTAAAGGCAGAAAGCATCGGCAAAAGGACGTTTTATCGTCAGCTGCCCCCGGACTGATGGCTTCCGATGAAAAATAAACCTAAACGAGCTAATTATGAGTGATCCTGATTTCGTTTTTTTTTTTGTGTGCTTCTCGTTTGGTCATTCATTGGATTCGAGTAAGGATCATGGTGGCTAAATCATTTATTATTTTTCAATTGTTCAATTGTTGGATTTTTTAAACGAAAACAGTTCACATTTCAATAAGACTGTGTTTTTTTATTGATTAAAACCATTACTGAGATTAAATTGAAACACAAATTTTAGATTAGGGTTTTTTTTTTTGACAAAGTTACATGTAATTAAAAAAATAAAAATTGAACTTTCTTTAAAAAAAAAATCATATTTCTTGAAAATTACTCTTGCTGTTGAAAAGACGTCAAGAGTTGTTTTGAGAAAAAATGAACAGTTATCGCCATCCTATTTTTTCCCATTTGCCCACCTTTTCTCAAAAATCGCCACCCTCCCGAGCAGACGGAAATTACTTGGGAATAACATTTTTTGTTATTTGAAAATACTAGGCCAATAACATTTAATGTTATTTATAACAAGATTTGTTATTCGCCGTTATGATTTTTTTGTTATTGGATTGTTATTGTAATAACAGACTAATCGCATTTTGCGTTATTCTTCGAACAAATCTTTATTATTCTTTTTTGTTATTTTAACAACTAATCCGATCATCTCAATAACAGTTGGAGTTATTCTTCAATAACAAAAATTGTTATTCCCAAGTTGTTTTGACTTGCAACCAATATCAGATAAATAACCAATTTTGTTATGATAACATAAACAGTTATTAAACTCTTATGCAAAAATGGATTTTACAAGAAGATTCCATAACACTTTCTGTTATTTTAACAGTATTTGTTATTGAAATGGCATGATTTTTGTTATTACTGTCTGCCCGGGCTGCCATTCCAAGTTTGTCCCGTCCAATGCATGTAATGCAATAATTTTTATTGAGCACGTTTCCTGGTCATTCTCCACTCCTAACCACGGGCCCCCTCCATCACGGATGCTGACAGGGGACACCAGGAACACGTTGACAACGTGGGTTGCATTGGATGCGAAGGTCGGGGCTCGTTTAGAGGAATTAATTTTCATCCTATCGCACACGTTGGCTAGTAATTACTGCAGTTTGCTGATAATGAGGTCTTTTCAGATGAGCACACACACACACCCGCTTACACCCGGCACGAGTACACGGATAACAACTTCATGTCCAGGACTTGGAATTGCTGCTGCTGGACAGGAACGTGTTGTCGACGGCGTTCACGTTCACGTTGGTTGAACACGACTTGAAAGCTTGGGCACCGCCGCCACACATGGTGGAGGGAACAGGACAAGAGCGGACGAGCTCCGTTGAGTTGGATCAATAAAGTCATTAGGGGCTCGATTCAGCAGTAAGTTTTCAGCGCGGCGATGATGATGCATCCGAGGTAATTGAGGATGTGATGCTGATGCACACGGTGGCAGTGCGGTGTCGTAGTTTGATTAACTTGTTTTAATGTGTTGCGGGATGGAAGGTAGCGGAGCAGGTTTGGTTATTTTAAGCCTGAACACCGATTGAAATTGCAACAGTATCAATTGTGTTAACTTCAGGTGAAGGTTTAAATTACTTGCTATTATTTCGTATGAAAATTATTCAAAATAAAATCACACTTCCCACATCCTTCAGCCATTCAACCAAAGGTTACCTCCGGTCAAATTGTACAAACTCCGGAGGCAGAAAATTTCCGCGTTGAGCCATGTTTTCCAAACAACGCTGAAGATCATCACTTTTTCGCCGCGGTTCTGGAACCTCCTGAAATGCTCCCGTGGGAGAGGCCATGACTCTTTCAAAACAAACTGCAGCATGCAAACTAAGGGACCGAGTAACGTATACGCAAAAGCTGCACATCATGTTTAGTGTTTACATATACGAACACGGTTTTGCAGTTTTTCCTAAACAAAAATGTTTCCACGCCGCGTGACCAAGGTTTTTTTCGGAAAGAAGATCGACCGGTGACGATGGAAATGTATAGTAGGGGTAAGGGGATGTATTTTTGGCACCTTTATTCTTGATAAAACACTGAATACAAAAAAACGTCTTTAGATTATTTTGAATATTAAAAAAATATATGAAATGTTCAAGCTAAACTTACAATCTTCTAACCTTGTCTCAAACATCTCGTGGGACATCCCGGTGTCGAAGGACTGCCCGTGGTGTATAAATTTGAGCAGCTGCAACTCCCGCGCCAAAATAAAACGAAGGGAATTACACAAAAAAAAGACGAAAGAAAAAAACTGATCAAAACCGATAAAACAACCAAGAAGGTTATGTAGAACCTTGGCGCAATAACATAAACGTCCAACAACGTGGAGACTCCCGAAGACGATTATTGTTTTATTCACGCTTGGTTAATCATAACATATCGTGGATCGTGGATATGTTGGCTTGCCACCAGACAGTGCGGGGAGAAGGAGGAATGTGTTGAATGAAATGTATGCGCCGCGCTCGTTGCGGATCATGAATAAGCAGTGCTGACTGGACAATGAATGGAACAAATCGGCTACCCGTGTTGGACGTGGTGAGCTGCCGCTTACCGGTGCTGAACAAGTTGGCCTTTTTTCATGAGAGGAGCACTAAGTTTAATATTGCGATTAACATTCTATAAGAAGTCATCCTAAGGTGTCTAAATAAGGTCGATACACTACCTTCTTCTACTTAAAATCGAACCCATAAAGGAAACGATGACCAGTTGTGTTGGTCCGACTCAGAGATTCATCTCCCGATTTTCCGCATACAATACGGAAGCATTACCAATCAAACAGACTAATTCGGGATTCCTAACTTTTCTTCAAATTTACCAATTTAATTTATTATTTTATAGGGATATCAGATAATAAGGCTGGTACAAATATTTTTAAAAGTTTTTGTCACCCCCCCCCTTCAAAATTGGCCCGAAAAATCAGGGGGCAAAAAAAATATTTTTACAATAAACTTCAAAATTTCAATGAAAATTCAAGTGCAACCAGCTGAAATCAAATTAAAATACATTCTTCTGCGTTTAAAATCATTTTTAGCATGTTTGGGTTTATTAAAAAAATCTAAAGATTTTTTGAAAATTTTCGATGCAAAATCTTTTTTTTCGATACAATTTTTGTTTTTGCCAGATCTTAGATTTTTTGAAAACTAATGATTGCAAAACAACTGAACTAGTGTAAAATGCCTTTTAAAACACTTTTTTCATTTAAATGTGAAGGCTATGGCTTGTTATTTAAATTTTTATATTTTTTTATTTTTTTGCCCCCCCCCCCTTGACCTCGGCCAGGGCCGAGGGACAAAAACTTTTTTAAATATTTGCATCGGCCTAAAAAAAAAAACATTGTAAAAAACGCAAAAATTAAAAATAAAAACAGACAGTAGATGTTCTCCATGTAGGGTGGAAAATATGTTGCAACAAAAAGGGGAATATAAAATTCGAGCAGATTGAAATGTTTCATGGGAAGCGTGCAACATGTAAGAAGTCCTTGTCCTTGCTGTTGGAATATGGTGCAAAATTTAAAAAAAAGTACAGTTCTATCACATTATAGAATAAGGTACAGAATAAAATCTTTAAAGAAAAGCACACCACAAATTAATTATTGAATGGTGAAAAGATTTCTAAAGTTGGGTCTGGTTTAAAATGTTGACAAAAGGACATTAACCTGGCCATGGTCTTCGTTTCGTACATACACTTATGGTAATCGGGTCTATATGACCCAGAAATGTTTTTGGCTGCCAAAATTCGGAATCTTGACCGATTTTGGATGTCTTGGCCGCGAATGAAAGGTTAGATTGTCTACTTTACAATTCCGACTGGCAGAACCGGTTTTGGGCACTGTGGCCACCGGGAACCTGCTACAACCGAAAAAAGTCTTTTTTGAGGCTCCGACTTTGAGGACCTGTATCTTCGGAACGATAACACATAGCGGGGTGCTTCCAGTTGCATTTGACGGGTCATAACTTCAAATTTAAGCTCCCGTAGAGATGATTGGTCAAAAGTGGACACCGGTTCCGTAAACCCGGAACATCCGAAAAACATGATTTTTTCAGCATTTCGACGTCGTCGTGCTATCTTGTCGCACCCGCCATTTTGACGTTCCGAGAAAAACGCGTTTTAATGTTTGACCTTGAATATTCAAAAACGAGAGCACGCAATGTAAACAATAACAAACACGTTTTGTTTGGCTGACCATTCTGTGCATTGTCCCAAAGTTTGGTTGAAGTTGGTTGCTGGAGTCCCGAGTTATAATTACAAATGTTTGCGGTAGTCTAGCTTGTACGTGCGACAAACGCATCCTGACTTTCCTGGCCTGAAATCCCTTTGGCCTTTTGTCGCACTTACATCAATTTTCATGGAGTGACAAGATAGCACGACAAGATTGAAACTACTTTCATATGTAAAGTGACAAAAATGCACGGAGTTTTTTCGGTTTTTGTTGAATATCTCAGGATTGAAATCGAATTTTGGGGATCTGTGAAGGTCAAAAGGTGAGGCATTGTGAGCTGCACAAAATGGTGTTCTTAACTCAATTTGGCCCAAAATGCACGTACGACAAGTTAGCACGATGGCGACGATTTGTTATAAAATCAACACACTACGATGCCTCTGTGCTCTGATGTACTAACTGACTTTTGGGCCAAAATGAGTTAATGATGACATCTTCTAGCTAATTAAATTCCCTACAAAACGCTTCTAAGAGATCTGAAAAATTCGTTTCCTACGCGGAGATATCGCCCTGCAACCATTTGTACTAACTGACATTTTCGAACGCATCATGGATGTGCTCTCTTATTTTTCATCATGGCTTGACCTTTGAAAACACGCAAATCCATAAAAATACGATTATACTATAATATTATGGTAAATTGCCAGGTGTCCTTACTAGTTTGAGCAATATTATGGAGCACTATTTTGGAAGGCAATTAGCACAAGTGTGCACATTTGGATACTTGAAGAAGTTGTAAGTTAGACGAAGTGTGTCAAATAATTATTTAGTGGCAGAGTTTTATTTTAATTGGATGACCCCTGAGTTAAGCTAAGTGTGACATTGGTAGGTGAATGTTATTGTTACGTAGTTTTTGGATTGGACGACCCCTGCAGTTGTTCTAAGTGTGCACAACGACTTAAAAATGTTTTAAATTGGATATTTGGGTTAGGCTAAGTGTGATATTGGTGAATGGATGATGTTGTTACGTAGTTTTTTTATTGGACGACCCCTGCAGTTGTGCAAGGTGTGCACAACGATTCAAAAAATGTTTTAAATTGGATATTTCGGATAGGCTAAGTGTAAGATCAGTTAGTGGGTGATGTTGTTACGTAGTTTTTTTGGATTGGATGACCCCTGCAATTGTGCTAAGTGTGCACAACGACTTAAAAATGTTTTAAATTGGATATTTGGGTTAGGTTTAGTGTGATATTGGTGAATGGATGATGTTGTTACGTAGTTTTTTTTATTGGACGACCCCTGCAGTTGTGCTAAGTGTGCACAACGATTCAAAAAATGTTTTAAATTGGATATTTCGGATAGGCTAAGTGTAAGATCAGTTAGTGGGTGATGTTGTTACGTAGTTTTTTTGGATTGGATGACCCCTGCAATTGTGCTAAGTGGGCACAATGACTTAAAAATGTTTTAAATTGGATATTTGGGTTAGGCTAAGTGTGATATTGGTGAATGGATGATGTTGTTACTTAGTTTTTTTTTAATGAAGTAGTGCTAAGTGGGTTAGGCTGAGTGTGAGACTGGTTAGTGGATGATGTTGTTACGTAGTTTTTTAGATTGGACGACCTCTGCAGTTGTGCTAACTGTGCACAACGACTTAAAAAATGTTTTAATTGCGATGTTTTACGGTGTAACGAATGTCACGGTGTCAAGAATGCTACAATGCAACGAATGTTGCGGTATAACAATTTTACGGTGTAACCATACTACGGTGTAACTATACTGCGGTGTAACGAATGTTATGGTGTATCGAATGTTACGGTGTATCGAATGTTACGGCGTAACGAATGTTACGGTGTAACGAATGTTACGGTGTAAAGAATGTTACGGTGTAACGAATTTTACAGTGAATTGTATGTTGCGGTGTAACGAATGTTACGGTGTAACGAATTTTACGATGTAACGAAAGATGCGGTGTAACGATTGTTATGGTGTTATCATACTACGGTATAACTAATGTTACGGTGAAATGAATGTGACGGTGTAACGAATTTTACGATGTAACGAATGATGCGGTGTAACGAATGTTATGGTGTAATCATACTATGGAGTAACTAATGATGCGGTGTAAATAATGTTACGGTGTATCGAATGTTACGGTGTAACGAATGTTACGGTGTAACAAATGTTACGGTGTAACAAATGTTACGGTGTAACGAATGATGCGATGTAACGAATGTTACGGTGAAATGAATGTTACGGTGAAATGAATGTTACGGTGTAACGAATGTTACGGTGTAACGAATGTTACAGTGTAACGAATGTTACGGTGTAATGAATGTTACGGTGTAACGAATGTTACGGTGTAACGAATGTTACGGTGTAACGAATGTTACGGTGTAACGAATGTTACGGTGTAACGAATGATGCGGTGTAAAGAATGTTACGGTATATCCATACTACGGTGTAACGAATGTTACGGTGTAACGAATGTTGCGGTGTAACGAATGGTTCATGGTTCACTGAACCAGGATTGAACCACAAAGGGAGGTTTAAGCCGAACCAATAGGTGAACCTAGCCTATGTGTGTGTGTGGTCCAATCCAATACCCGCTAACCGGTAGCGATATTATGGGAAAGTATAGTTTGTATCAGACTTTGTATATGCCTAATGCTGATACAACTTATCTCTGTCCCGGGTATTAGGTGGTGATAGCCCTCGCGCTGCTTCCAACGACCCGTTTCAGAATGACAGAGCTCCTTGCGGTCCAATTCCGAGGTCGCTGGGCATTGTTCGGCCCCGCCTGAACATAGAAGCAAGCATCTGAAGGAAACTCGATCTATATTTAGACTTCCAATCCCGTCAGGCAAATCAGGGATCAGCGCGTATTTAATATGAGAAGATAACATGTTTCAACACTACGGATTATTTCACTGCTAGAGTGTAGACCTTCTGATGGCCGACTGCTTAGCGTCCCAGACCACCAATCCTAAGGCGTGAGTTCGAATCCCGCCTGATTCATTTTCGTTTTTGTTCATATTCAAAGTTCAAATTCATGATTCCAAATTTCAAAGGAACCGACCGGGATTTGATCCCTGAATCTTCTGCTTCTGAGACAGAAGCCGTAACCATTAAGCCACGGAGCCGGTACCAATAGGTGAACCTAGCCTAACCGGTTTATTTGAGAACTCTTGTTGTGCACACTTAGCACAATTGCAGGGGTCGTCCAAACAAAAAAACTACGTAACAACAACATCCACTAATTAATTGCACACTTAGCCTAACCCAAATATCCAACTCAAACACCCTTCAAGAAGTTCTGCACACTTAGCACAACTGCAGGGATCGTCCAATCCAAAAAACTACGTAACAATAACATCCATTAACCAATCTCACACTTAGCCTAACCCAAATATCCAACTCAAACACCCTTCAAGAAGTTCTGCACATTTAGCACAACTGCAGGGATCGTCCAATCCAAAAAAAACTACGTAACAACAACATCCACTAATTAATTGCACACTTAGCCTAACCCAAATATCCAACTCAAACACCCTTCAAGAAGTTCTGCACATTTAGCACAACTGCAGGGATCGTCCAATCCAAAAAAAACTACGTAACAACAACATCCACTAATTAATTGCTCACTTAGCCTAACCCAAATATCCAACTCAAACACCCTTCAAGAAGTTCTGCACACTTAGCACAACTGCAGGGATCGTCCAATCCAAAAAAACTACGTAACAATAACATCCATTAACCAATCTCACACTTAGCCTAACCCAAATATCCAACTCAAACACCCTTCAAGAAGTTCTGCACATTTAGCACAACTGCAGGGATCGTCCAATCCAAAAAAAACTACGTAACAACAACATCCACTAATTAATTGCACACTTAGCCTAACCCAAATATCCAACTCAAACACCCTTCAAGAAGTTCTGCACATTTAGCACAACTGCAGGGATCGTCCAATCCAAAAAAAACTACGTAACAACAACATCCACTAATTAATTGCTCACTTAGCCTAACCCAAATATCCAACTCAAACACCCTTCAAGAAGTTGTGCACATTTAGCACAACTGCAGGAATCGTCCAAACCAAAAAAACACGTAACAACTTCATTCACGTAGTTATGCACACTTAGCACAACTGTAGGGGTCGTCCATGTTCAAAGACTAAGTTTTGATTTTTTTTGGAGCACTTTTGTTCTATTCGATACAAACCAAGAATTCATTGCAAGAGACACACTTGTTCTAACTGCAATCTACCATAACAATTATATGGTTTGTGTCCTGGATATCTTGTATTTCTGAAAAGGTCGTATGACATGATGGAAATAAAATAAACTGGCTCAAAGTTTTTACAAAATCATTTTCTTCTGTTTGTAAGCGTAGAACTATTCGGTTTTCGTCATAGTTGATCTTATTGAAGCTATTTCATGGATTATCATACTTATATTTATGAAACCTCACACTTCACTGAGTTTTTCTTTATAAAATTCAAGTTTTAACGGTAGTTGCTCTCAAAAACTACAATTTTCACAATAAATGTAATGATAAACAAGTCTATTAAAAAAGTATTGTGGAGAAAAATGTTCCTTAACTAACAACAATTCAAAGTTAATACGCAAAAAAACATTGAAACAACAAATAACTACTATTTTTACAATAAAATGACTCTGCGCACTTTTGTACCAAGTGCCACGTTGGAAGTATACACGACTCTGCCATCGAAGAAGCATTTTAGCTCAACTGCAAAATTCGCCCTGTGCACGTTTGTGCTAACTCATACAAATCACTGTTCAAGACACACTTGTGCTAATTGCAAGCATGATTTTTTTTCGTAATTTCTCTGCCAAATTTTTTTTTGCATTTCAAAAGTTTTCATATTTTACCATATCTTTAAGTTATGTCAGGAGCACACTTTAAAATTATTAGGACAATTGTTTGTCGAATAGTTTCCCAGAAACAGTTATTCAAAGTTAAAAAATCGATTTTCTCGTAACCACCAAAATGTCAGTTAGTATAAGAGAGCACACAAGCATCGACTAGTCAATTTTTTCAACCGGATTTTTTGTGAATCATTACATACGTACACTACATACTACTCCTGACTGTTTGAGATCGTTCCGGCCAGCTGCGGCCAATCCGGAACCGGTTTCAGGGTACCACCAAAACAGTTCCAATAGTGGTATCGCTAGAAACCCGTCATGTTGCATATCAAACGTCATGAAATAGAAAATTATGACCATCTAAGATCATGCCGATATCCTCTGACTCAACCTGGTCACGCCGGAACCGGTTACCGGTGGCCACTGGGGGACACTTCCGGAGTATGCAGGGAAGCATATCATGCGACGTATCAATCTTTATGAAATAGCAAATTATGACCATCTAAGGTCATGCCAATATCCTCTGACCCAACCTGGTCACGCCGGAACCGGAGGCCACTGTGGGACACTTCCAGAGTATGCAGGGAAGCATATCATGCGACGTATCAAACTTCATGAAATTAAACATTATAACCATCTAAGGTGGCTTACCGAGGCCTTCTGTACGGCCTTCGGGATGGTTTTGAAATTATTTTGGAATCCGGCCCACTTTGCGTTCTCATATGAATTTCACTAGAGAAATTATGAGCTAAGTTTCTTTAAAAAGAAAAAAATATGTTTTTTTTCACGAAATAAGAAAAATAGATACCATAATTGATTTCTGGTTTATACAATATTTATAGGGTCGTGGGAAGTATTAAACTACTGGTGCCTTATTTTCCTGAAGAGTTTATAAAACGGTTAAATTTCTAAATTTGGAAATAATGAATTTAAATGATTTTAAAGGAATGAATGTTTCATTCATTCCTCTAAACATATTAAATTCTGAATATGATAGTGTAACAAAAACTTTTTATTATCTGGGATCACGTTGCTAAAAATACTAAGAATAAATAAAAATCCAATAGTTCAAACATCAGATCACTTTCTGGCTTATACTTGTTAGAAATATTAAATGAAGTTCAATTTAACTATCCTTAAAAATCGACAGCACATAAAAATTCTATTTGATAAAATTTTTGTTTTTTTGTGCCCTTATCTTTGATTCAAAATGAAACGAGAAGATTATACTTGGTACGAAAAGACCTTAAAAAATTGAAAATCATTGAAAAAACACTTTTTTATCTTGTTCAATAATACGAATTTTCCGAAGCAAAATTAACTTCTAAATTTCAATAAATATATTTTTTTCCTTTAACATACGAAAAATTCAAAACTTATTACTGTTACTTCAATATTCACTCAAAAAATCAATGGAAAAATGAGCAAAATATTCAAAGCTTAAATAGAACAATCAAACCAAATGTGTACGCAAAACCAAGAAAATAGTTATCATCGAAAAAAAGTTATTATAGATATAACAAAAAAATATTATTTTTTTAAAGAGTCGAATTGTACAACAATTATATTTTAAAACATGAAATATGATGCGAAAGATTTATGAAGAATGTTGATTTTTTTTCAATTGATAATGTATAATTGGTGACAATTTCTAAGTTGTAAAAAATTTAGTTGTTTTTCATAATTTAACTTTCAAACTACTTTTATATTTAACATGTTGCCCGCGACTCTGGGGCAATTAGCCCGCGATGATCAGCGATCGATTCCCATCTGCTGCAACCTTCCATTGGATGAGGAAGTAAAATGTCGGTCCCGGCCTTGGTTGTTAGGCCGTTAGGTCATTCCAGGTGTAGGAGTCGTCTTCATGCCATAAGTACACACAACACACCAAACCAAGCCTACTCCGGTGGAATCGCTGGCGACGGTTGGACTCGCAATCCAAAGGTCGTCAGTTCAAACACTGGGGTGGAAGGTTCCTTGGAGTAGAAAGAGGTTTGGGTGCTCTCTCCATTCAAGGCTTTCGGACTCCTAGGTTCGAGCATAAACTTGCAATAGAGACCACAAAAAAACCCGGGGGTCGTTGATGTGGATGGATTGATTTTTTGATGGGATTCAAAACTCACCGGATGGATCCAGTTTTTGGAAAGGTAGTCGGAAGACCTTTTTGAAGGGTCATGACATTCGATGTTCTGGTGATCCTACATCAAAATTAAAAACTTATGCCCGATAACAATGAATCAAAAGAAATTTGTCAATCCAAGGTAAGGATTGGGAAAGGCACCAACCACATAAGTTGATTGAGTTACTTTTCATGTTCTAGAATTGACAATCATGATGGTAAACTTTAAAAATGTTCTAAAATTCAAAAATAGTGATTTTATGATTTTGTTTCAAACAAAATATTTGTTTACATTTTCATATAAAACCAGGCCAGCTGCACTAGTGTTTGTTTACAAAAATGGTTTCGTTCCAAATCCTTACGTGAATTTATGGTTCACCACAGATCAAACATGACACACTCACCCAAAATAATAATATCCGTCAAGTGTTCCTGCACTGTACCACTTTGTTGACTCAGAGTTTATAATACCCCCCGAAAGGTTCATAAAATATTTTTACCACCAGATTTAAGGGTACCAACAAGCGACCGAAAGGAAAATAAAAATCAAACATCCCTCCCCTCCTCACAAACCGGAAACGAACCAGCAGTCCCGGGATCGAGGGATTATTTCCCTTTTTTCTTTAGATTCAGAAAATAGTTTTGTGTGCGTAAGGACGCACAACTCCACCATAATGTACATACTGAAAAGTGCGCCCGCGTTCACGCTGCGGGACATCATCCATTTCCGGGCCACATATAAACTGTCGTCCCTTTTTCCGTGCACCACAATGAGTGCACGGAGTTCTTGGCTGACATTCAGGACGTTGGTGAGGGTGGTGGTAGTTCTTAAATTGAAAATCATAATTTATGACGGTTGAGGGTGGTCGCGCGATAGCAATCTTTTCGGCAAAAGGGAACTACTATTATACATTCTTTTTTTTTTTGCTCTGGGGTATTTATTACTTTGATAACTGCACATTATGGTATGATTGAGTGACTCCGTTGTGGGTGCAGCGCTCTGTATCAGTTAGTGTGGGGGTGGAAGTTTTGTTTGAATAATGGTTGGTTTATTTGAAATCAACTTGATGACAGATATTTTAAGGTATCATTTTATGCAGTATTTGTGTCATATTATCCAGTTTTCTCTGTCAAAATGCATCCAACATTTTATTGATTATTAATATCAACTTTAAAATAATCAGTACTATTTTTTATCAAAAACTGTAATATTTCTCCTCAGTTGAAATTAAACTGCTGAGAAAAAAAAACAAGAATTCAAAATCTACAAGAGGTGGGACAATTGTGTGATTCACGCCGGATTATTGCGTCTTGCATTAAATTGACAAATATGTTACCTTATGCCTTCAGGAATAATACCACAGTTTCATCATTATTAACCAACACCACCCCACAACCCTTGTTCGAGTCGAATAGACCCTTTCTTTCTAAAAATACGAGTGAGATATGCATACAAAGCTTGGAAATTTTGAATGCAAATGAGTTCAACAACCCAGGAGCAATCATCTGACAGGATTCTTACTGACTTCTGTTCCCCTCGAAAAAATATCCAACCAGCCTTAAAGTCTCGAATTCAACCTTTTCGCAGTGCAATTTGCACGCGGATATCACGCTGATTCCAAATTTTTAAACATAAAAACTCATTAATTCTCAGCCGGAGAGCATATCCCATCGACAGCAGCAACAATAGGAACGATTTTTTTTCCTTGCGCGCGTTTTTACAACCAGCAGCAATATTTGCGTTCAACGTCAATTAGGGACTTACTGAGGAGGGAAAAAAAACTTCAAGTCAGAATCGCAATCCAGAAAGCAAAAAAAACAGATCTGAAATTCGCTTTGTTGCACTTTAACGAACGCGTATAAATTTTGAATAATTTACTTTGATTGCACGATAAAATTATCTCTGCGTATTTTTTTTTTTTTTTTTACTTTTGGTTTGACTAAAAAGACAAACTTTGGCCGAGAAACTTCCCGCAGGGCAGCGACGGAACTCTCTGGAGCGAATCCGACAGGCAGAGGTGATTTGTTAGATTGCACCTTTATGGAATGCAACCACGAACGAACGAACGAACAGGGGGTTGTGAGGAGAACTGGAACAATGCAGTTTATGCTGGGAAGTCCAGAGGACCAGCATGAGTCATGTGGGTTAATTGGTGGTAATTAGTCGAATTGAGTTGTTAGGAGGAAAAAAAAAACATATAAAAAATTAAGGAAATCAGCTTTTTATTTTTCTTTTCAATACAATAATACAGATAGCGAATCTTTTTTTTTCTAAACAAATTGGACTTCACTTTTTATCCTATTCTGAAAAAAGATGGTGGCCATTTGGGGCTGAGCTGGACATGGATTCTGGTTTTTGGGGTAAATCTAATAGAAACACATATTTTGTTCACAGGGATTTTGAATCGAGCCCATCTCAGAAAGTTTTTTTTCTAATAGCTGGCAAAATTCTCATCTATTTTGAATTTTGAGCTTGGAAAATCGTACAAATCGTTGCTTCGTTTTATCATTTGATGAAATGAAATTGAGAAAACTGATTTTTCCATAATGATTTTTTTTTCAACATCACATATGGGTTCTTCCAGGTCAACTGAGTACACTTTTGGACTCGACCTTCACCGATTTGGACCAAACTTGGAGGGAACGTTCATCTATCGATAGTTAACAGAAATCCCAAGTTTGGTGCTGATTGGACCATCCCTCTATTTTTGGCACCGCCCTCTTTTATGGCGATTTTTTAGAAAACTTTTTTTTCTTTTTATCATAACTTTGAAACTATTTGAGCAAAATACTTTCTACAGGTTTAATTTTACAGAAAATTGTCCAAAGAATTCGATAAAAATGAAATTTTAACCCTTAAATGCCCACTAATATTATATTTTAACGTTTTAAGTATTAAAATTCAGTTTTGACCAATTGCTTATATTTTTATTTGTTTTATTTTAACACCATCGTGTAACCCGGACAATTTTACATAATAATCAATTTAGACCTCAAACTAAAATGAACTATCGGCGAGATACAGCGATTTGACTGAAAAAAGTTTGATTGAGTTTGAAGTTTGATAGAACTATCGACGTTCCCTCCAAGTTTGGTCCAAATCGGTGAAGGTCGAGTCCAAAAGCGTACTCAGTTGACCTGGAATGACCCATATACATGATGAAATCCAGTCTGCAACCCGCTAAGATCACCATCTCCATGCGAAGGCGAATGCGAAATAATTTTTTTTCAACTGAAGATATCTTTTTGTTTGTTTGTCTAATTTAATGATTAAATTTAAATCGCTGTGAAATTTCCAATCCGTCCAACAAAAATAGCTTCAAAATTAAATAATCAAACCTACACAGAAAAAAAATGTAAATTTACAGGACACTGAACAGATGTTTCACACGTAAACATGCTCGATGTAATTTTGAAAATTGATTTAACTGGCTGTTTTGCACGTAAAGAGCCAAAATGTAAAATGAAATTAAACGTAATTGCCAAAACTGATTTAAGTGAAAATTTTGGCAATGAATTTCATTAATTTGAATGCCCAAAAAACATGTAAATGTCGAAACGATTGTAAAATTTGCTAAATGTAAATATTGAAAGCATTCATTTTTGTCACTGACAGAAGGCAAAAAACAAAACAGCAATGCTGTTTGTTTGAGCTGGTTTGTTTTAGTTCGGACCAGTCGCTCGTCAAATAAAGTGTTTTGAAATGATCGAAAGGCAATTCGGGTGCAGTTTAGGTTCAGAAAAGACGCACTTGGCCAGGGGCAAATTTCAGACCGATTGAATTTGCCGAGTAAGGTAATTTATCAGTAAAAACTAACAAGCAAAACAATGTAAATAGCTCCAACCCAAAGTGTTGACAAGTTGTCCATCCTGCTCACGACAGTTGATGTTTGCATTTAAAACAATCAGAGTAGATTATTTGTTTACCTTCGTCGTTGGCTCATTTACATTGTTTTGCTGGAGTTCTTTTGCGACAAAAGTTTGTTTACGTTAGAAATGTACTTTTTAGGGTCGTTTGGCGGAATTAACTGGGTCCGGACATAATTCGATGTCAACTTTCACTTTCAAAAAGGCAGGTTCCTGCGTTCCTTGTTCTTACCCTGACGTGAGGAGTTACATGACGCAAGTTTTCTTTGTTGTTGTTGTGCGTTCCCGAGCACAAAACAAAGCTCCTTGAGGGTGCCGGGTTCGGATGCAGATTTAATACTTTGCCGATGACAACATCCTCAGCTACTATGGATGGAAAAGCTGGCGGTACGTTCCGGTGCCCTCGTCCACTAAGGGCGGTTCGAGCTCGACTGGGTCGTGCTGGTCTGCCGGTCTAGCTGAACAATGTGACCAGTTGATTGCCCTGCTGGAATCCATGTACACTGAAAAAAAAAAGAAGGAATCCAATTCCTAAAATTTAGGAATTGGCCAACTTCTGCCAGAGAAGTCACCCAATTCCTAAATTTGCTGGCCCAATTTAGGAATTCTGATACTTCTTTGGAAAAATGAGCTTAAACTGACAGCAAAGCTTATCTTGCGCAACTGCGCCATCTGATATTGAAACTCGGAATTATTCTTCAGAGCTTAACAGTCTGAACTTTCCTCTTTCTTTTGTTCTCGAGAGAAGCTGCTCAAACTCGACTTGTTTCGACAGGATTCTGAGGATCGATCCACATAAATGCCAGAATAATACTTTTTCATTTAAAAATATTTTCAGATAATGGAAATTGAATAATTTGTTCAACTAAAAAAACTATCTATCAAAGTATAAAAAGTATAAAAAGTATAAAAAGTGTTCAAAGTGTTCAAAGTATTGAAAGTATTAAAGTATTTCAAGTATTTAAAGTATTTATAGTATTTAAAATATTTAAAGTATTTAAAGTATTAAAAGTATTTAAAGTATTTAAAGTTTTTAAAGTATTTAAAGTATTAAAAGTATTTAAAGTATTTAAATATTTAAAGTATTCAAAGTATTTAAATTATTTAAAGTATTTAAGGTATTTAAAGTATTTGAAGTATTTAAAGTATTTAAAGTATTTAAAGTATTTAAAGTATTTAAAGTATTTAAAGTATTTAAAGTATTTAAGGTATTAAAAGTATTTAAAGTATTTAAAGTATTTAAAGTATTTAAAGTATTTAAAGTATTTAAAGTATTTAAAGTATTTAAAGTATTTAAAGTATTTAAAGTATTTAAAATATTTAAAGTATTTCAAGTATTTGAATATTTAAAGTATTTAAAGTATTTAAAGTAGTTAAGATATTGAAAGTATTTAAAGTATTTTAAGTATTTAAAACATTTAAATTATTTAAAGTATTTAAGGTATTTAAAGTATTTAAAGTATTTAAGGTATTTAAAGTATTTAAAGTATTTATAGTATTTAAAGTATTTAAAGTATTTAAAGTATTTAAAGTATTTAAATTATTTAAAGTATTTAAAGTATTTAAAGTATTTAAAGTGTTTAAAGTATTTAATGTATTTACAGTATTTAAAGTATTTAAATTTTTTAAAGTATTTAAAGTATATAAAGTATTTAAAGTTTTTAAAGTATTTAAAGTATTTTAAGTATTTAAAACATTTAAATTATTTAAAGTATTTAAGGTATTTAAAGTATTTAAAGTATTCAAGGTATTTAAAGTATTTAAAGTATTTAAGGTATTTAAAGTATTTAAAGTATTTAAAGTATTTAAAGTATTTAAATTATTTAAAGTATTTAATGTATTTACAGTATTTAAAGTATTTAAAGTTTTTTAAGTATTTAAAGTATTTAAAGTATTTAAAGTTTTTAAAGTATTTAAAGTATTTAAAGTATTTAAAGTATTTAAATTTTTTAAAGTATTTAAGGTATTTAAAGTATTTAAAGTATTTAAAGTATTTAAAGTATTTAAAGTATTTAAAGTATTTAAAGTATTTAAAGTATTTAAAGTATTTAAAGTATTTAAAGTATTTAAAGTATTTAAAGTATTCAAAGTATTTAAAATATTTAAAGTATTTAAAGTATTTGAATATTTAAAGTATTTAAAGTAGTTAAGGTATTGAAAGTATTCAAAGTATTTTAAGTATTTGAAACATTTAAATTATTTAAAGTATTTAGAGTATGAAAAGTATTTAAAGTATTTAAAGTATTTAAAGTATTTAAAGCATTTAAAGTAATTAAAGTATTTAAAGTGTTTAAAATATTTAAAGTATTTAAAGTATTTTAAGTATTTAAAGTATTGAAAGTATTTAAAGTATTTAAAGTATTTAAAGTATTTAAAGTATTTAAAGTATTCAAAGTATTTAAAGTATTTAAAGTATTTAAAGTATTTAAAGTATTTAAGGTATTTAAAGTATTTAAAGTATTTAAAGTATTCAAAGTATTTAAAGTATTTAAAGTATTGAAAGTATATTTTCTTCAAATACTTTAAATACTTTAAATACTTTACATACTTTAAATACTTTAAATACTTTAAATACCTTAAATACTTTAAATACTTTAAATACTTTAAATACCTTAAATACTTTAAATACTTTAAATACTTTAAATACTTTATATACTTTAGATACTTTAAATACTTTAAATACTTTAAATACTTCAAATATTTAAATACTTAAAATACTGTAAATACTTTAAATACGTTAAATACTTTAAATACTTTAAATACTTCAAATACTTTAAATACTTTAAATACTTTAAATACTTTAAATACTTTTAATGCTTTAAATACTTTAAATACCTTAAATACTTTAAATACTTTTAATACTTTAAATACTTTAAATACTTTAAATACTTTAAATACTTTAAATTCTTTTAATACCTTAAATACTTTAAATACTTTAAATACTTTAAATACTTTATATACTTTAAATACTTAAAATACTTTAAATACTTTAAATACAAATACTTAAATACTTTAAATACTTTAAATACTTTAAATACTTTAAATACTTTAAATACTTTAAATATTCAAATACTTTAAATATTTAAATACTTTAAATACTTTAAATACTTTAAATACTTTAAATACTTTAAATACTTTAAATACTTTAAATACTTTAAATACTTTAAATACTTTAAATACTTTAAATACTTTAAATACTTTAAATACTTTAAATACCTTAAATACTTTAAATAATTTAAATACTTTGAATACTTTATATATTTAAATACTTTAAATACTTTAAATATTTAAATACTATAAATACATAAAATACTTTCAATACTTTCAATACTTTAAATATTCAAATACTTTTAATACTTAAAATACTTTAAATTCTTTAAATACTTTAAATACTTTAAAAACTTTAAAAACTTTAAAACCTTAAATACTTCAAATAATTTGAATTCTTTAAATACTTTAAATACTTTAAATACTCAAAATACTCAAAATACTTCAATATCATTAAATACTCAAAATACTTTTAATAATTTAAATTTTTAAAAACTTGAAATACTTTAAATACTTTAAATACTTTAAATATTTAAATACTTTGAATACTTTAAATACTTTAAATACTTCAAATACTTTAAATACTTTAAATATTCAAATTATTTAAATACTTTAAATATTTTAAATGCTTTAAATACTTTAAATACTTTAAATACTTTAAATACTTTAAATACTTTAAATACTTTAAATACTTTAAATACTTTAAATACTTTAAATACTTTAAATACTTTAAATACTTTAAATACTTTAAATACTTTAAATACTTTAAATACTTTAAATACTTTAAATACTTTAAATACTTTAAATACTTTAAATACTTTAAATACTTTAAATACTTTAAATACTTTAAATACTTTAAATACTTTAAATACTTTAAATACTTTAAATACTTTAAATACTTTAAATACTTTAAATACTTTAAATACTTTAAATACTTTAAATACTTTCAATACTTTAAATACTTTAAATACTTTAAATACTTTAAATACTTTCAATACTTTAAATACTTTAAATACTTTAAATACTATAAATACTATAAATACTTTAAAAAACTTTAAATACTTTAAATACTTTAAATAATTTAGATACTTTAAATACTTTAAATGCTTTAAATACTTTAAATACCTTAAATACTTGAAATACTTTAAATACTTTAAATTTTTTTTAATACTTTAAATACTTTAAATACTATAAATACTATAAATACTTTAAATACTTTAAATACCTTAAATACTTTAAATACCTTAAATACTTTAAATACTTTAAAAACTTTAGATACTTTAAATACTTTAAATACTTTAAATACTTCAAATATTTAAATACTTAAAATACTGTAAATACTTTAAATACGTTAAATACTTTAAATACTTTAAATACTTTAAATACTTTAAATACTTTAAATACTTTAAATACTTTAAATGCTTTAAATACTTTAAATACCTTAAATACTTTAAATACTTTTAATACTTTAAATACTTTAAATACTTTAAATACTTTAAATACTTTAAATACTTTAAATACTTTAAATACCTTAAATACTTTAAATACTTTCAATTCTTTAAATACTTTAAATACTTTAAATACTTTAAATACTTTTAATACTTTTAATACTTTAAATATTTTAAATACTTTAAATACTTTAAATACTTTAAATACTTTAAATACTTTAAATACTTTAAATACTTTTAATACATTTAATACTTTAAATACTTTAAATACTTTAATTACTTTAAATACTTTAAATACTTTATATACTTTAAATACTTTAAATACTTTAAATACTTTAAATACTTTAAATACTTTAAATACTTTCAATACTTGAAATACTTTAAATACTTTAAATACTTTAAATACCTTAACTACTTTAAATACTTTAAATACTTCAAATACTTCAAATACTTTAAATACTTTAAATACTTAAAATACTTAAAATACTTTAATTATTTTAAATACTTTAAATACTTTAAAACTTAAATTAAGTTTTTTTTTTTGTTTAAATAATTCAAATTTTTTGCATAATTTGACTATTTTAAATTTTTGAATTAGAGAATTTTAGAATTAGAGAATTTTAGCATTTTAGAATTTTAGAATTTCAGAATTTCAGAATTTTAGAATTTTAGAATTTTAGAATTTTAGAATTTTAGATTTTTAGAATTTTAGAATTTTAGAATTTTAGAATTTTAGAATTTTAGAATTTTAGAATTTTAGAATTTTAGAATTTTAGAATTTTAGAATTTTAGAATTTTAGAATTATAGAATTTTAGAATTTTAGAATTTTAGAATTTTAGAATTTTAAAATTTTAGAATTTTAAATTTTAGAATTTTAGAATTTTAAATTTTAAATTTTAGAATTTTAGAATTTTAGAATTTTAGAATTTTAGAATTTTAGAATTTTAGAATTTTAGAATTTTAGAATTTTAGAATTTTAGAATTTTAGAATTTTAGAATTTTAGAATTTTAGAATTTTAGAATTTTAGAATTTTAGAATTTTAGAATTTTAAAATTTTAGAATTTTAGAATTTTAGAATTTTAGAATTTTAGAATTTTAGAATTTTAGAATTTTAGAATTATAGAATTTTAGAATTTTAGAATTTTAGAACCAAGTAATTATTTTTTTTAATTATTTTTAATTATTTTAATTATTTTAGATTTTTAGAATTTTTTGTCTTTAGGATTTTTTATTTATTATTTTTCAATTCCTCCAAGTTCGAAAGAGTTTCGAAATTCTTCTTTTTTTGATCTTGTTTTTTCATTTTTTAGTTGTGTTTAGCATTTTAAATTTTGAATATTGTGAAAGCAGTCAAAAATCAAAATACTCACTCTTTTTAATTTCTCAATATAGAGCGTAACCCCATCTCCCCTGAAATGCTACGTCATTTGTGGATGACCACCTTTTCAAATTTTGATTTTTCTAATATAAATATCAAATTTCAATCCTGGTTGAAAACATATTTTTATTTACACAAGTTTCGTCAAGGGTTATTTTTTAATGTCGTGGACTCATGAGGGTTAAAGCTTGTACCATTCTGCAGAACAAAAGCGGCTTGTCAAAGTCAAAGTGTGCCATGACAATTTCGACGCCGCAGAGCAAGAGCTGCGAAGAACAACCCAAGCAGGAACGTTCCGGGACCGGTGTTTGTTCCGTCGGTTGTCCACACGGAATCTACGTTGGATTGTTTGACTAAAATATGGTAGGTAGTTTGAATTTGTTTGCCAATTGCTTCTATAATTAAAGTGCGATTCATCTTTTCAGTCACGCCAAGTTTCGAAGGTTTTTTGCCGGATTTCGACATCCCCGGCAAGATCGACGTCCGCCGGAAATCCAACAATGGCCAAGCTGCTCAGCCAACGTCCGGGCACCTGTTCTGCGGACTTTTGACGGATCTGATGACAACAGTAGCTGATCCGCTGGCTGTCGGCCGGAGAAATGGTCGTGGAACCGTTTTCCTCCACGAAAAAGTAAGTTCGACGTCGTGTGGCAGTTCAGACAAGAAATAACAATGTTCAATGTCCTTTTAGGCACAATTCCGGACGAATGCTTCTCAGCGGATGAATGGGCTGGCTGGCCGGAAATGGCCATTCGCTTCTCGAAGATTCAACCTCATGGCGGAATTCGGAAGAGCATCAATGACGGGAAGAATTTTGTGAAAAGAATAGTATTAATAATTACAATGTATCGATTTTTCATGTGTAATTACGGAAAATGTCGAATAAATTTGAGTTTTTGGTTTTTCTTTTATTTTTACCAAAATCAAACCCAACTTTTACCAACAACAAAATTATTTCTGCCGATTGGCACCAGATGTCGCCTAACGCGCTTTCAGCTTCAGAATCATTCCACCACCGCCAGATGTCGCTTTGATGAGCTTTCAAGCTTTTTCTGAACTTTTCTGAAGTTCAATTAATCAAATGAAGTTGGCGCCACTGGTCAATTCAGGCTGGCAAAGCATGCTGTCAAATTTAGGAATTTGGTTACTTCTTGCGAAGAAGGAAGCCAAATTACTAAATAAGGAAAGGGGGCAAAATTCCTAGAATAAAGGAATTTTGTACTTTTTTTTTATTTCAGTGTAGCTGTACTGCAGGCAGGCGTTTTTTGATGTTTTCCGGCCTTTCACGTATGTTGACGAATGAAGTTTTAATAAATTTTCACAATATACAAAGAGGGGCTTTGCCAATTATTTTTGGTCAATTTTTTAAACACAAAAACATTGAAAAAATCATACGTCAAAATGATGCAAAAAAATCAAACGTCAAACGTATCCCGGTTGCTAACACTCTAAAATAAAGATACACTTTTTTCTACACGTGTATTCTAGTACCTCCCTCAAAATGTACCTAATTGGGTCCTAAAATGAAACATAAATTGACGATTATGCTTTTTACAACGAAAAAACTTATTTTTATCAACACAATAATACCATAGACTAATAATTAGTCCATAATAATACTATGTACAACTAAAATTTCTAAATTAATTTTGAAAAATTAACTTTGCAATTCGAAATGGTTTGAAAGCTTCATTTTTACCGTTGTGCAAAAAAATCAACTGTATACTATAAGACTCCAATCAGAGTTTGATTTTGTCCAAGCTGGGGACCAAATTTGAAATTTTTTTCTACCGATTATTTTAAATTATGCAGCTACCGTATGCAGGGGACTTGCGATTGGGTTAATGTCACTCCTGCGATCAAATAAGTAAGAATAGGAAAATTGAGTCAATTTTTCGTTTCGCTCATGTTTCAGTAAGTTTTAGAAAAATTTGGGAAATAGCATGTCGTTCCATCAATAACTCAATGTTGTCATATTAGATCTTTGATGTTCAATTACAGTTTATTAAAAACGTTTTCAAGTGAGAAAGAGTAATAAATAGCCGAGTAGGAAGTGAGCAAAAAAGTTTCCATTAATAATTTGGCTAAAACATGTGTTAAAAATTGGTTCTCCACTAAGAAAATTTTCAAAAATGATACAATGGAAAACTAAACGAAGTATAAACAAGTTACATCATGACAATCTTGAGTAAATTTATCAAAACATTGTATTTGAAAAGAAGAACGATGAAGTGTATCGTGCTCGTTTTTAATGTAATCATCAACTAACTTGAGCAAGATGATTTCTGGAGTTTTTATAAAAGGTCATATAAACAAAGTTTGCTTTTTTGCATTTTGGATGATTTAAAATCGCCTTGATTCAGGGTTATTCAAAAACACACAAAAAGCAAAAAAAAAACAAAATTTTGTTTATTGTACCTATTTAAAAGAAAAAAAACTCTAGATTTGTTTTATGTTTTGATTTTTATGTTTTTTAGAAAAAGAATCAACGTTTAAAATTTCAGCAGTCTGCAAGTACAAACACCTAAACTCACAACCTCGAGAAAAAAGGGGATTTTTTTATTGAAATTCCCCACTTTTGAAAGAAAAAAACCAATTTATTTAAAATAGATTTCTTCACATTTTTTTTAGCTCAAGCAATAAAATCCAATTTGGATGTGCAAACAAACAAACTTTTTTTTTTATGCTTATTTAAATTGTAAAAATGCACTGACGTAATTAGGATAGACTGCTTGTTTTGAAACCCACGTTGGCCCATTTTTTTTGTTTTGCTTAAGTTGATCACTACACCTTTATAGGATATGACGTAGAGATCCTAAATAGGGAGACTAGTCGAAGTGAATTTGACGTACCCAAACAGACACGAGTTTGACGTATCCAAACGAGCATTTGCCTTTACGTCCAGCAAAACTTATCAGTGTAGCCGAGCTCAAAACATACGTTGCCAGATTTAGCAAACTTAGATCAGTCTCCCTATTTAGGGTCTCCAATATGACTGTCATGAACGTATCTAGAGTTTTTTAAAGGACTTATAAGCTACTAGTAGAGAGCTGTCTTTCATATGTAGGACCTTATAAAAAAAAAAAAAAAAAAAACTGGGTATGTTTTACTCATTCTAGTACTTCACATAAGAAATGTTTATAATGCTTTATGTTAATCCTGCTGCACCGTGTACTGCTTGTTTATTTTGTTTCATTCATTTTGAAAAGCATCTGAAAAGCGATCTGTCAGGTCGACATTTTATCAGTTTGGTGAACAGAATGTTACGATAATACATTTTTAAGTGATAATTTCTTTAATCCGGTTTGGAAATTCGTTCGACGTACACCCCGGGATGATGTGAAATAAAATCATTTTTCTGCGTTTTGTAAAAGACGAGTCGTAAGTAAGCGATTGGGTTATAAAAACATATTCTTAATCTAATCAAATGCTTCCACCTTAGTCATTCCATATGATGCCAACGGCGATCGACATCGACACTTTCTCGACACCCGCAAGCTTATGAGCTTCAAAACGGACTCGGCGGATCAGATCCGGAACTTGCTGGAAGAGTAGATCAAGCAAAGGTTCGGTGGCGTCATAATGCTCGCCAGCTCTCTCACCAAGATGCACCTCACCGAGGATTTTCAGTCCCCGGGAAGTAATGGCAATGGCTACTTGCAAAAACAGGTTCCAGTGCACAATTTAAAGCAGCGGTCGCCGGTGGACAGTGTTTCGGAAAATGCCGTTCCGACACTTGAATGGTTGACTGTGCAAACACCGACCATGTTCGGCTGTTTGGAGTAAAACGGTGGCGGTAGCTGGTGCAGAAACAGTCAACACTAAGTCAATGGTATGTTTTTATGCAATATAGTTAGTTGTTGCTGAATTGCTAATGTTTGATTGCTCTCCTTCTCTCTCTCTCTCTCTCCCCCCCCCCCTCTCTCCCTCTCTCTCTCTAGGCCGATATGCCAACGTTGAAACATGAACATGAAAACCAACAGAAACCGGTTGCTGCGGCAGATGCATTGCCTTGGTTGTACAACGACGGCGAACAGTCGTCTCCAGCGGCACTTCCTCGCTCGATCGTCGAGGAAGTGCCGCTGGAGAATCGCCGAAAGAGAACGAATGCGGACAGCAAGAACACCCAGTCGCAGGATGAGCTGATGCAAGGCGGCGAAGGACGCTTTAGATGATCCAAGTTCAGGGCGCCTACGAGGAACAGCTGGGAGCCGACAGAAACATTGCGATCCAGCCATCTCAAGAGGATAAATCGTCGGTGTTGGTGACGTTTACCACGTTCAAGGAAGTGGCGATGGCCAGCGATGCGCCGCAGGTTCAATTGCAGATGCAGGAAGCCGAAGGTGCTGAACAGCACCAGCATGTCGAGAGCGCTGGCGACCAGGAACTCGCGTCAGCTGATGACAGCATTGAATGAATTAATCAGGTACAGTTTCAGTATAAATGTATATTGTTATTTTGAAATTTCTACTCAGATCTTCTTTAGTTTTATTGTGAATCAAATGAAATCTTGCTAGAATACGTTGCATTCCGCAAAAACGCTTAAGAAACCCATGAAGGAATATTATGAGTCTCCGTTGGATCTAGATTCTGATGTTATTTTCTACGCCTTTCGCTTGTTTCTAAGCAAAATCTTGCAAAAGCGATTGAAATTTACATCTGATTCTAGATTCAACGGAGTAAAAAATTTTTTCACTTTGGTAAATTTACGTAAGTTTCATCGGAAATTTACATGATTTTCGAGCACAGTTTGTTCGGCAGTTTTACGTCGGATGTCATTTAAATTTAAAATGAATTTAATGTAAATTCGCATCATTAATGACGTGCACTTTTGGTACATCATAAATGATGTAAATTTACCGGATTTTTTTTTTCTGTGTAACACTAAATTTGAAAAGGCAATAATTTGTGCTTTTCGCACTTTGATATGCTTGGCTTGATTAATTAATTTTAATAATATTTGTGAGAAAATTTATAAAATTAATTAAAGCAGAAAATTTTACAGAAATTTATTTTTTCAACAATATTTTCAGAGCTTTCGTTAGAAGAAAAATTAAGGCTAATTGAGGAAAAAATGCAAGGAAGCAATGCAGTCTTAGTAACTATTTATCTATTTTTCAAAGTCCAAGATTGAAAATTGTGTATGATTTTCCAAACCATTTTATTTTTTTAAAGATTTTATTTATTTCAGATTGAGCCGTAAAAAAGGGTCAAATTTGTATGACACAATCTCACCCCATAGAATCATTGTCACCCATGACAATTTTTAATTTTAAAACAAAGCATCAAAAACATTTAATGCAGGTAGTTTTTTATTTGAAAAAAGAATTGAAATCTGTGTTTAATTTGAAGCAAAATTTACAACAGCCTTAGAATTTTCAATGTCATTTTACTATTTAACTAACATATTTACTAGAAATGGGCTAAACCGCTACTTTATAGGAGCCGCTCATTA
Source organism: Culex quinquefasciatus (assembly GCF_015732765.1). Lineage (NCBI taxonomy): Eukaryota > Metazoa > Arthropoda > Insecta > Diptera > Culicidae > Culex > Culex quinquefasciatus. Next base: position 31,712,178 of record NC_051862.1, on the reverse strand, counting down.
AAATTAGCGACTTTTTTGAATGGCTCTTTTTAAAAAAAAGATAAGAAGCCTATTGAAAAAAAAAAATTAAAAATTTTATGTTTCTTTTTTTCATTGCACATTTTTAAATTGTTAAAAAAACAAAGTAGAGAAAAAATATAAAATAATAAGATTTTGTAGAGCATTGCTATTTCATTAATGAAATCGCGTTTATTTCTGTTAAAATTAAATGAATGCTGACATTTTATTTTGAGGAAATATTTTGCGAACTCTGTTTTAACCGATACAGTCTATAGATGCCAAAATTTAATCGGGCTAGACGTTTTTTTTTTAAATTTTTATGGGCTATTTAATAATTTTTTGGTAGAATGTTTCAAGATAAGCATTTTTGAATGCCCAAATTTGTATTCAGGCAGTCCTTTAATGTATCTTTACGGTTAGTTGACGGTTAGTGATGGGAAAGTTGCAAAAGATTCAAAGATTCAACTATCAAAATGTTGGAAAATAGCCCCTCTTTACCCTATATTTTTACTCAAAAAAGTTCACCGTGGGACAATTTGACAAATGGGAAATTCTCTACCAACTCACCCACGACAGACACGGACAACGAAACAAAGAGAAACGCAAAAAGTAACTTTTTCAAAACTTGTTTTCGTAAAATCGCGATAACTCGTGATGTTTATTAGCAAACCCCTTATGTCTATATATCATTTTTTTGTAATTGTCTGCTATACAACTTTGTAGAACATTGTGACAATCTAAAAAATAACCCTGCAAAGTTAGAAAAAACACGAAATTTTAAAATGAAAATGTTTGTTCTAAATGAAAAAATGACCCTTCTGAGTCAATGTAGATTCGAAAAGTACATTAAATTTCCCATAAAATTACACGTTCCAAAGATTTTTACAGTCGAGTAACGGGAAATAGGAGAGATTTAAACAAAATTTTAGTGTTTTTTTTTTTCGATGAAAAATACGTTTTTTTAGAATGCTGGGTACGCCATCAAATCGGGCGTCTAATTTTACATAAAAGTCCCTTTGACTTCAAATTTATTTCTCATCACCGTTTCAGGCTGCAAATTATTGAAAAACACCTCTTTTTTCGCATGTTCAAAAATGGAAGAGGTCGTACCGCCCCTCCGGCACGAGATATCAATAAACGGACCTCGGATTTGTGATCAGGGACAAAAGTTACCCCTTAGGACAAAGTTTCACGCAAATCGAAGGCAACTGCTGTGTGAGTTGCCGGAGAATTACCCATCATGTTTTAAGCATAAAATTCACCATTTAAATATGATTCAATTTCCTTTATTTAGCAATGAAGTTTCTTATGAAGGGTTCACATTTAATTCCATAATACGCTTTTATGCTGAAAACATGTTTTTTTATTTGAAATCAGCTAAAAAACAAATTAAATTAGTTGCACACAGGACATAGTATCAAATTGTATTGATTCCCCACAAATTATACACGCAGTTCAATCACTAACGCTTAATGATAATTGCAGACACCTCTTTTTTTTTGTTCGCACCCACAAATGAATGCATTACGTTAATCATTTTTCATCAGTAAAGCTCAAAAAACATTGATAAATAATTACATAATTATTGAGCCATGCTGTGCACCAGTGATGTGATTTATTTATCTTTTTAAATTTACTCAATCACACTCACACAACAAAATCACAGCAAACGTAAACGGACAGTTAAATATCAGTGATTGAGTGCAATTGAATTTTGAATAATTCACCATCTGATTGCTCCAGATTAACAATTAATCAGGGAGATCGTTAACTGAATATATGTTTCATTTGCTTGCTGCTTTTTAAATTGTGTAACGACCCTTTACCACATAAGTTTATCAATTACTGATATCGTTTTTGCAATTTATCATCTTTGAATGTCTGATTAGCTGGAAATAAAAGTTTAAAATAAATCAAAATATTCCACCCATATTATCAATCTCCATTGTCTACAACGCATCATCAGACAACTCTCAGATCAACATCCGAGCAGACTCCCTCAATTCACAGCAAAAACAATAACATTTAGCAATAGCCACCACCTGCTGCTATTGTCTCACTTGGCCCCACTATCAAATGTCCTGTCGTGTTTGGTCTGTCATCTGGCCCACACTGTCCCCAACCTATCAGACTCAGTTTCAAAGCCAGTTCAACCTAGCCCTCCACCAGCTCTATATGATTCTCCAGTGCTGATATACCGATATCAATTATTTGAATTATGATTGTTATTGTTTTATTATTATCTTTTGCCACTCTCACTCGCACACACAAAAACACACGCGGCCGGATTCTACGGCGGAACATTGAGCGGGTCACATCCCAAAAGCCGTGGTGACACCCGCGCCATATTCCCAGAGGAGGACAGAGAGAAAGAGAGAGAGAGGAGCACCCGCGACATTTGATAAATGTTTAGCCATTATTTTGATTGTGTATTTTGAATAGATACCGATAGGGACAGTGGGCTCATCCCGGTGTGCGAGGGTGGTCGGTGCATTAGAGATGGAATATATGCAGATTATTATTGATCTGAAATTGAACAGGATGGTGTGGAGTTGGATGGTGGTCAATGTTGGAACATCAATGGGATCTAACAATTAGCAGTTTATGGCATGAAGATCCGTAAGATGATATTATTTTAAAATACAACACCTTTTTCGTTTCTCTATCATATTGCAATGGTTTTCAACCTTTTCCTTTGGTAACTTGTTATAATAAGAATCCTGATGTATTAATAAAAATAAGCTTAGGGTAATTCTCCGCCAACTCACACAGCAGTTGCCCGACTCCCCTTCGATTTGCGTGAAACTTTGTCCTCAGGGCTAACGAATCCGAGGTCCGTTTTTTTTTATTTCGTGACGGAGGGGTGGAATGACCCCTTAAATTTTTGAGCATGCGAAAAAAGAGGTGTTTTTCAAAAATTTGCAGCCTGAAACGTTGACGAGATAGAAATGTGGTGTCAAAGGGACTTTTATGTAAAATTAGACGCCCGATTTGATGGCGTACTCAAAATTCTGAAAAAACCTATTTTTCATCAAAAAACAATAAAAAAGTTTTTAAAACTCTGCCATTTTCCGTTACTCAACTGTAGAAAAATTTGAAGCATGTCGTTATATCGTCAGCAGTGTCCTATCTTGTGACATAGACCATTTTGGTCGAAAATGAGTTAATGATGACGTTTTGCTATACTTAACAAACACTTCAACCTGCTTTAACCCGATTTTGGAAACTCGCTTCCGTTTCCCGGATATCGCTATACACACTTGTGACATAGACCAATTTATCATCAAAATGATTGTGCACACTTGTCATAAATGTTGTTGGAAAATGTGGAAATTTTTTCTTGTTTTCACAAATTTATGTACACACATACTTTCTAACGGCAATGCAACCTTTTGTTTGTAAAAATTTACTGATTAAGTCGATTAAACCATTGATTTGAGCTTATTTTAGTTTGTATGGAAATTCTGTGCACACTTGTGACACGTAGTACAATTTTACTTTCGAAACTCACTTGTGACACGTGCCTTCAGATTTTTGTTTACATTATTTACTGTATCTTTTAAATGGTGTAACCAAATTAGTTGAAACTTGGAGCGTTTGTTAAGCGATAAGTTTGGCTCTATCATTTAAAATTTTGAAATTATTTACCAACAAACTTTAAAAATCGATTTTCTCGAAAAGTATTAAATGATCGTTGTCACAAGATAGCACACAACTGAAGATATGGGAAATTTAATGTTCTTTTCGAATCTTCATTGACCCAGAAGGGTCATTTTTCATTTAGAACAATTTTTTTCATTTAAAAATTTCGTGTTTTTTCTAACTTTGCAGGGTAATTTTTTAGAGTGTAGCAATTTGCTACAAAGTTGTAGAGCAGACAATTACAAAAATTTTAATTTTGTAAACATAAGGGGAAAAAAAAGTCAGGGAGAAAGTTTCACGCAAATCGAAGAGGGGTCGGGGCAACTGCTGTGTGAGTTGGCGGAGAATTACCCATAATTACACGTCAGGGTTAACTCGGATCGTTTTGCGGGTATCGACAAAATTGTATGTCATAAGATTTAACATACATTTAACGGCATCTTTTAGTGAAATTAAGTTTTTTGCATTACTCCATACATTTTTTTTGTTATTTTTTTATCATACATACTTCAACGATCAACAGCGACCCTTAAACCTAACAAATTTGCCTCAAAATTGGCACATTTACTTATCTTTACCTAACGAGTCAGGCCAGCCGGTATTCCTTAAGATCTTTCAAATATTTTTTTCTTGTCACACTAATATTTGCCAGTTTGGGGAACTTTGAATCCAAAGAATTCATTTTCCGAGTCTCGTCCCCAAGAATGAGTCAGTTTGGTTAACGCAGTAAGGTATGGAACTTGTTTTTGTACCTGTAAACTTTCAAAATGCATGAAAAATACTCAAATGTGTCAAATCATATAGAAATTTCTACGCTTGTGTGCTATCTAGTGACATGTTCTATCTTTTTGAATCGTGTCACAAGCTAGCACAGAAACGATGAATACCAATGTTCGAGGATGTTTCAACAAGTTATTGGGAATTTTTAAATATTTTGTTTTCAACAGTAGTTTTTGGAATTCCGTCGTGAAACTACTTACTTTTCCTGTCATTCTTGAACGACGAAATAGCCTACTTTTCTGTACCAAAAATAACAGAATCGAATAGCAACACTTTTCAAAATAAATGCTGAAAAGTTCTACTTTTCAGCACTCAAATGGGTGCTGAAAAATTGAACTTTTCAGCACTTGTTTCGAAAAGTAACACTTTTCAACATTTTTTTATTTAAACGATTTATTGACAAAATACATGAAAATTTTACATAAAATTTCACTCAGTGTGTGTTTTTTGGAATTGCAAAAAATGATGTATGGAATTCGTTGCAAAACTTGATTTTTTCAGCACTCTTCGTATTTATCCAACTCGGTGAACCTCGTTGGATAAATGTACGACTTGTGCTGAAAAAATCGTCTTTTTGCAACTTGTTGCATAAACTACTATTACTAAATCTATGGGGAAAAATGAAACCATTTCAAAATTTTTATGACACGTTAAGTAGTGTCATAAAACCTATCCAATGCAATAATCAAAATTGAAATTCATCAAGTGTGATAGAAATGACCATAAACTTCATTGACCAGCGGTCGAAGTTTCAAATGGAATGTGACAAAACAATTAAATTTATTAATATTTATTGGCAACCATTTCCATTCACTGAAAATCTCCTAGAATGTTTATCACTTCACAACTTTTCGTCCCTTCTCTACGAAATCCCCACCTCTTCCACGGCTGTCGAAGTTATAATTCGTTTGTTTACCCAAAAACACGTGTTCAATTTCTCAGCGGGTTTCGTTTTCGCCAAAAAAAACGTAAACAACGCACCACACTCCAGGCTAGACCTTTTGGCGTTTGGGCTTCGTTTTCTCGAGGGGGTGACCATTTATCGTATCACTTTTTTGATATTATTCTTTTTTTTCGAAAAAGGGCCCTTCTGCCAACTGTCGAAAAACTTTGCCAATTCGCAGTCAATAAATATACATTCGGTTAGACAATAATCACCAAAGTCATCATCATCGTTCAGAAAAAAAAGTGGAAACAATCAAACCGTGACGCGATACGCGAAATCGAATCAAATTATGCATGACTTCTGGAAGGGTCCAAGGCTAGATAACATTGCGATATCGAGACATCGTTCAGCAGCAGTCCCTTTCTGAAAGAAGGGAAGAACCTTTCCAAGGGCAAGAAATCGTCCGAAACTGTTGGAATCGACGGAAGGAAACTCGATTAAATGGACGAATGGCTGCAGGATGGCGGATAGTTTTTTTTGCAACCTTCAGCAAAATTTAATCGCTTCGTCTGATTGTGATAGCGATCAAATTACGAACCTCGGTGAAACAATCAGCTCGAGGGAAGGAAACACGCGTTTTTTTGTTGGTGATTTTTTTTGTGGTTTTGGACGCAATTTTCCCATGACACACGATGCTTCTTGGAGCACGCTGATAAATGAAGAAGTTTTCGGCAGGAACGGACGACAACGAATCAGTGAACATCTCCGGAAAATTTCATTATTCTGGTTGATTTGATGATCAAGAACATTACTGGATTGCTTTTTTGCAGTTTTTTGATTTTTTTATAATTATTTCCTATCCCAGCACGACAACTCAGAATCCAACACGACCACAATAACTTCAAAATAAAATTGTTTTCATTCCACTTTTAACTTTAAAATAAAGGAAAAAGATCCCAGCACGATCCAGAAAAACAAAGTCGATTCAGTCTCACCACCCCCAACTGTTAGTTATATTAATTTTCGCGAAAAACTTAAAAGGCGGCAAAGTTTTCCGCCAACAAAAGTCGGTAAGAAAAAATCACTCTCCACTGTTCATTACTCAAAAACAGAACAGCGAACTCTTCACAAAGATTGACCATTTTCCTCGCGCCAATTTCCACCACAAACTGAAGGGAAAAGTAGATTTTCCACCAAAGATGCGAACGGAAGGTATTTTTCGCTTCGAAATGAAACGAATTCCGCTGCTCAACATTCTGAAGTGGGACGAAAGTTTTTGAAGTGTCGAGATTTTTGCATTCATCAGGGAAGACCGTTTCTCCAATTCTAGCCAAAGTTGGAATTTAAAGACGGCGGGGACCATCAAGCGGTGGTGGTGGTTGTGAAAAGATGAAAGGCTACCGTGGCTCGCTGTGAAAAGTAAGGGAAAGTATCCGCGGCTAATCAAAACTTTTCACCGGGATGGAAGCAATTTGGTTTGAGAGAGTCGGTTGAGGAATTTTGAGCACGTTTTTTTGGATTGATGGGAGGAAACTATTGATAGGAACGAGCATGCTGATAGGAAAGAACATTGAGTTTTTAATATTTTTCAAGCCAATCTCAATCTTAAATCTCAATCTCAATCTCAATCTCAATCTCAATCTCAAATTCAATCTCAATCTCAATTTTAATTTCAATTTCAATCTCAATCTCAATCTCAATCTCAATCTCAATCTCAATCTCAATCTCAATCTCAATCTCAATCTCAATCTCAATCTCAATCTCAATCTCAATCTCAATCTCAATCTCAATCTCAATCTCAATCTCAATCTCAATCTCAATCTCAATCTCAATCTCAATCTCAATCTCAATCTCAATCTCAATCTCAATCTCAATCTCAATCTCAATCTCAATCTCAATCTCAATCTCAATCTCAATCTCAATCTCAATCTCAATCTCAATCTCAATCTCAATCTCAATCTCAATCTCAATCTCAATCTCAATCTCAAATTCAATCTCAATCTCAATTTTAATTTCAATTTCAATTTCAATCTCAATCTCAATCTCAATCTCAATCTCAATCTCAATCTCAATCTCAATCTCAATCTCAATCTCAATCTCAATCTCAATCTCAATCTCAATCTCAATCTCAATCTCAATCTCAATCTCAATCTCAATCTCAATCTCAATCTCAATCTCAATCTCAATCTCAATCTCAATCTCAATCTCAATCTCAATCTCAATCTCAATCTCAATCTCAATCTCAATCTCAATCTCAATCTCAATCTCAATCTCAATCTCAATCTCAATCTCAATCTCAATCTCAATCTCAATCTCAATCTCAATCTCAATCTCAATCTCAATCTCAATCTCAATCTCAATCTCAATCTCAATCTCAATCTCAATCTCAATCTCAATCTCAATCTCAATCTCAATCTCAATCTCAATCTCAATCTCAATCTCAATCTCAATCTCAATCTCAATCTCAATCTCAATCTCAATCTCAATCTCAATCTCAATCTCAATCTCAATCTCAATCTCAATCTCAATCTCAATCTCAATCTCAATCTCAATCTCAATCTCAATCTCAATCTCAATCTCAATCTCAATCTCAATCTCAATCTCAATCTCAATCTCAATCTCAATCTCAATCTCAATCTCAATCTCAATCTCAATCTCAATCTCAATCTCAATCTCAATCTCAATCTCAATCTCAATCTCAATCTCAATCTCAATCTCAATCTCAATCTCAATCTCAATCTCAATCTCAATCTCAATCTCAATCTCAATCTCAATCTCAATCTCAATCTCAATCTCAATCTCAATCTCAATCTCAATCTCAATCTCAATCTCAGTCTCAATCTCAATCTCAATCTCAATCTCAATCTCAATCTCAATCTCAATCTCAATCTCAATCTCAATCTCAATCTCAATCTCAATCTCAATCTCAATCTCAATCTCAATCTCAATCTCAATCTCAATCTCAATCTCAATCTCAATCTCAATCTCAATCTCAATCTCAATCCCAATCTCAATCTCAATCTAATCTTATCTAATCGGATCTAATTTAAGTTAATCTAGCCTAATCTTATTCAATGTAATCATGTCTAAATTTTAATTTAATCTAATTTAATCTAATCAAATGTTATCTAGTCTTCTGTAATCATATCTTATTTAATTTAATTTAATCTAATTTATTATTTTTTTAATCTCATTTAATCTTATTAAATCCAATTTAATCTAATTTAATCTAATCGAATATAATGTATTATAATCATATCTATTTTTATTTTATTTAATCAATTATTCTAATTTAAACTACTTTAATCTAACCTAATCTAATCTAATCTTATTAATTAATTAAGTCCAACCTGATCTTATTTAGTCTGATCTTATCGAAATTAAACTCACCAAATCAAATTGAATCCAACCTAATCTAACCTTTTCAAGACTTTTATTTTCTGTTTTTTGTTTGTTATCTTTTCTAAACTATAGTTTTTTTTTGTTTTTTTTTATGAATTTTTATCTTTGGAAACTTTTTTGATCGCATCTATTTTTTTAAATCTTTTCTGATCGTTTTTAATTTTTCAAATCTTCTGTTATCTTTTATAATATTTTGAAACCTTTACTAATCTTTTCTAATATTTTCTAATCTTTTCTAATCTTTTCTAATCTTTTCTAATCTTTTCTAATCTTTTCTTATCTTTCTTAATCTTTTCTAATCTTCTCTAAGCTCTTCTCATCTGTTCTAACCTTTTCTTATCTTTTCTAATCTTTTCTTATAATGACTAATCTTGTTTATCTTTTCTAATCTTTTCTAATCTTTTCTTATAATGACTAATCTTGTTAATCTTTTCTAATCTTTTCTAATCTTTTCTAATCTTTTTTAATCACTTCTTTTTTTCTAATCTTTTCTTAAAATTTCTCATTTTTTCTTATCTTTTCTATTCTTTTATAATCTTTTCTAATATTTTGTAATCTTTTATTATCTTTTCTTATCTTTTCTCATTTTTTCTACTGTTTTCTGATCTTTTCTTATCTTTTCTTATCTTTTCTTATCTTTTCTAATCTTTTCTTATCTTTTCTAAGCTTTTCTAATATTTTTATTTTTTTTTTAATCTTTTCTTATACTTTCTAGCTTTTTTTGATCTTTTCTTATCTTTTCTAATCTTTTCTAATCTTTTCCAATCTTTTCGAATCTTTTCTAATCTTTTCGAATCTATCCGAATCTTTTCTAATCTTTTCTTATAATTTCTAATCTTTTATAATCTTTTGTAATCTTTTCTATTCTTTTCAATCTTTCCTAATCTTTTCTAATCTTTTTAAATCTTGTTTAATCTTTTCTTTTTTTCTTATATTTTCTATTTTTTCTAATCTTTTCTTATCTTTTCTAAACTTATCTTATTTTTCCTTATCTTTTCTTATAATTTCTTATTTTTTCATATCTTTTCATTCCTTTTTAATCTTTTCTCGTCTTTTTTAATCTTTTCCAAACTTTTCTAATCTATTCTAATCTTTTCTTTTTTTCCACTTATTTCTAATTTTTCTTATCTTTTTTTTATTTTTTCTTATCTTTTTGAATTTTTTCGATTTTTTTCTAATATTTTCTTATTTTTTCTAACCTTTTTCAATCTTTTCTTATCTTTTCAATTCTTTTCTTATTTTTCCTTATCTTTTCTTATAATTTCTTATTTTTTCTTATCTTTTCTATTCTTTCCTAATCTTTTCTCGTCTTTTTTAATCTTTTCCAAACTTTTCTAATCTATTCTAATCTTTTCTTTTTTTCCACTTATTTCTAATTTTTCTTATCTTTTTTTAATTTTTTCTTATCTTTTTTTAATTTTTTCTTATCTTTTTTTAATTTTTTCGAATCTTTTCTAATATTTTCTTATCTTTTCTTATTTTTTCTAACTTTTCTTATCTTTTCTAATCTTTTCTAATCTTTTCTAATCTTTTCTGATCTTTTCTGATCTTTTCTAATCTTTTCTAATCTTTTCTAATCTTTTCTAATCTTTTGTAATCTTTTGTAATCTTTTGTTATCTTTTGTAATCTTTTGTAATCGTTTGTAATCTTTTGTAATCTTTTGTTATCTTTTGTAATCTTTTGTTATCTTTTGAAATCTTTTGTAATCTTTTGTAATCTTTTGTTATCTTTTACAATCTATTGTAATCTTTTTTAATCCTTTCTATCCTTTTCTAATATTTTTATAATTTTTTTAATCTTTTCTAATATTTTCTTACTTTTTCGATCTTCTCTAATCTTTTTTAATCTTTTCTAATCTTTTAAAAATTTTTTCTAATCTTTTGTAATCTTTTGTAATCTTTTGTAATCTTTTGTTATCTTTTTCAATCTTTTGTAATCTTTTGTAATCTTTTGTTATCTTTTCTATTCTTTTCTAATATTTTTATTTTTTAAATCTTTTCTAATGTTTTCTTACTTTTTCGATCTTTTCTAATGTTTTTTAAACTTTTCTAATCTTTTCTAATCTTTTTAAACCTTTTCTAAACTTTTCTTATCTTTTCTAATCTATTTTAATCTTTTTTAATCGTTTTAATCTTTTTTTATACGTTCTAATCTTTTGTAATCTTTGAAAAATAGTTTTAATGAATTTGTTTTCAAAAGATAACATGATTTTTATAAATTGTCGCACAAAAATTCAACCCAATGCTATTTCAGTCCCAAAAAATTCAATGACCAAACAATTTTAAATCCAATCGCCAACGGTTTGAGCTCAACTCGAGTAAACAAATCGATTGATCTCCTTGTGGACTATGTTGTTTTCATTACTGGCATCATTTGAGGTTCAAAGCCGCAATGGCTTTCAACAATACTGGGAACGCAATAGAGATGAAAAGGGCGCAGACCAAATCTTCCATCCAAGTCCAAGTCACGGCTGATGTAAACAAAATCACAGCCAGATTGGGTCCCAAAATGGCTCGCAGCTGATTTTATCAAGCGCGAGTATTTCACGATTTAAATATGAAAGAAGTGCGTTTCATTCCTTCGTCGAGTGGATCCCATTATTGGAAATGGATGAATGTCTCCGATTTTTCTCTCCCCCATTCTTCAAATCTAAAGTACGCACTTCACGTCATCGCTGGGGCTCGAAATGATCGATTTCAGCATGGCGAGGTTCGTCACTATTATCACCTTATTCATGAGCACTGGGTCGACAATGAAGGCTAAAAGTGCGATTGAATTGCACGATTTCACGCAGGTTCCTGGTTCAGGTGAGGCGACGATTGGGCTCAAAGACCAACGAAAACTGTTTTTGTTGAGCAACTCGAAAAACTCGCGAACAAAAAAAAAACGGTCCTCAATGAGCGGGCAATGATTTGAATCGTAGAAAGAAACGAAACGAGCGCTGAAGAGGGAAAAACTACTTTGGACAATTGGTTCCAGGCATTAGAGCAGAGAACACAATGAGAAAAAAAAGGAACGCAGGTTTGAGTCGTTTCAGGAGATTTCACTTTCGATGGGCAAGGGGTCCCGTGTGGAACGAATTCTGTACAAGGGACGATGAATTACGGCGAAGAATTACGCATAATTAACAATGGAACACCGGAAGTGTGGTGCAGGCTACCCCTCGAAAATTTAGAAGGAAAAAACTTAATGTATAGATGCGAGTAAGTAGGGCAACGAAAGTGCCAAGAGAGTTTTGTTGACGAATTAAAATTAATATTTTTTGTCATACTGTCGAGATCGTGCAATCAAGTCGCATGTGCATGTTGACCTATGTTAAGTTGAGGACGTCATTTTTTATGCATCACCGATCCACAAAATTCTATTTCAATCCTGAGATGTTCAACAATATCCGATCAAATATGATTTTTTCAACAGAATGCTTTTGCGTCCAAAAGTATATGGAATTTTAGGCAGATAACAAAAAAAATATATTTATAAAAATATGAACAATTGTTGAGCTACTTTGCCCCAAACATGCTCATAAGCAGTGTTTCCCACTAGTGGAATCGGACAAGTTCCTGTGGAACCCACCATTGATGTATGGCAGGTGGGTTTGGGAATCAGTGCTCTATAGTGATTAAGAATTTTTGAATTCAAGATGACGGTCAAAATGGTGGTATTGAAATATTGAAAAAGTGCATATGGTATGCTAAAAGGTAATCAACAACTCAAATTAGACTACAATGGAGTCGCATAATTCGAATTTGATGTCAAAAAGAAAAATAAAAAAAGAAATAAAATATTTGTTCAAGATTCGATTATCTGAAGTCCCATAAAAATCTTCGGATAATCGAGGCTTCAAATAACCGAGTCTTGACTGAATTCACTAAGTTATAACTATGAAATTTATATTCTTTTAATATTCTTAAATTTCTTTTTTATGTAAAAGAAAAAAAAAATGCATTTTCTGCATTGATAAATGTATTTAGCATGTTTGGGCTTGTTTAAAAATGTTTTGAATTTTTATGAAATTCCAATGTACAGCACCGCAAAAAAAATATATTTTACGCAAAAAATTAAATTTTCTTCAATGCTTAGATATTTTGAAAACTAATGATGGCAAAACAACTGGACAGGTGTATAATGTATTTTAAAACACTTTTTCAGTAAAATGTTGAACCATGACTCCTAATTTCAACTTTTAGACTTTTTTTATTTTTTTGCCCCCGCTCCCAAGTCGAGGGACCTAAACTTCAAAAAATATTCTTAATAGGGCCAAAAATTTTACATAAGAAAATTTTTTTTCTAGAAAAATCACCAAAAATCAGGATCAACTCGGATCGTTTTGCACCCTTCGACAAAGTTGCAGGGAATTAAATTGCCTACAAGAATCTTTGGCGTAAACTTTTTTTGTAAAATCGCGATAACTCGTGATGTTTATAAGCAAACCCCTTATGTCTGTATATCAATTTTTTTGTAATTGTCTGCTCTACAATTTTGTAGAACATTGTTACACTCTAAAAAATAACCCTGCAAAGTTAGAAAAAACACGAAATTTTAAAATGATAAATTTTGTTCTAAATGAAAAAATGACCCTTCTGGGACAATGTAGATTCGAAAAGTACATTAAATTTCCCATAAAATGACATGTTCCAAAAAATTTTACAGTCGAGTAACGGAAAATGGGAGAATTTTTAAAACTTTTTTAGTGTTTTTTTCGATGAAAAATACGTTTATTCGGAATTCTGAGTACGCCATCAAATCGGGCGTCTAATTTTACACAAAAGTCACTTTGACACCAAATTTCTATCTCATCACCGTTTCAGGCTGCAAATTATTGAAAAACACCTCTTTTTTCACATGTTCAAAAATGGAAGGGGTCGTACCGCCCCTCCGTCACGAGATATCAAATAAACGGACCTCGGATTCGTGATCAGGAACAATAGTTACCCCTTAGGACAAAGTTTCACGCAAATCGAAGAGGGGTCGGGGCAACTGCTGTGTGAGTTGGCGAAGAATTACCCAAGTGTATCCTGAAAACAGTTTTAACTCAAACACAGCGCATATATCAGTATTTCACAAAAGGGACCATCCATAAACCACGTGGACACTTTTTTGAGAATCTGTAACCCCCCCCCCCCCCTTCGTGGACAATTGTCCATACAAAAAATAACTTTTTTGTATGGATCGTGGAAAAACGCCATACACCGCCCCGAAAAAACGAAACTATTGGCACTACGCCCCCCGGGGCATGGCCTTCCTCTAACGTGGGATTTCTGCTCCAGCGCCTCTGACGAGACAGGAGAAACCGGGACCGACGTTTTACTTCACCATCCGATAGAAGCTCAGTGGATAAGGCGGGAATCGAACCCGCGTCTCATAGCATCATCGGGATCGCCCCTCCCCCCCCCCCTCCCTAAATTGTCCACGTGGTTTATGGATGGTCCCAAAGTAAATTTCGATTAAGAACTCAATTTATGATCTTAAAACGATTTTTTTTGTGTTCCTTTTCGATACATTCCTGATTTTCAAAAAGTCATAACTTGGTCAAAAACAAAACGTTCCTCATACCTATACCTCAAAAGTTTGCACTTTTGGCTACTAAAATCAAATTTGCATCAGCTTTATTGATTTTTATTTAGCTGAAAGCAAACTATCCAGGAAGCTGTTTATGAACATGGCATAGTTAAAATAATAGAAATTTTCAAATTGTTGAAATTTTGATTACTAAAGTTGAGATATGTTTCTTGAGAATTAATAAATTCGTATATTCTCTTAGGCAAATTTTCTCAACTATTTTTTTTTTTTGCAAATATCCAGCAAAATGAAAAATGTAAGCTCAATTTATGGTGTGGTGACTTTAATTTTCGTTTCTTTTTTAATTGTTTGATATAATCAAAGAAGTCCTTCCTACATCATCGTTGATCGGGAGGCACGACGTCGTGTGAGTTGTTGCATTAAAATAGGTTTAAGGGTTCAAAGTGATTAAAATTACTGTAAAAAACTAACTTAATCCACCTATGTGGTTGGAGCCTTCCTCACAACAATGGCTGTACACAAGTGTCATCTATTTTTTAGATCCGGCTTCCAAAAAGTTCATCGATATCACTTAAGTGGCCATATCTCGAGACAGGGTTGTCAGATCTTCAATGTTTTGGGCTCGTTGGAAAGGTCTTTTGATAACCTAACCAACAATAGGTCGGAGGGTGGATCCGGACATAGTTTACATACATTTAAGTGAGATCCGGCTTCAAAAAAGTACATCAATATCACTTAAGGGGCCATATCTCGAGACAGGGTTGCCAGATCTTCAATGTTTTAGACTCGTTGGAAAGGTCTTTTGATAATCTAACCAACGATGGGTTGGATAGTGGAGCCGGTCATAGTTTACATACATTTAAGTGAGATCCGGCTTCAAAAAAGTACATAAATATCACTTAAGTGGTCATAACTCGAGACAGAGTTGCCAGATCTTCAATGTTTTGGACTCATTGGAAAAGTCTTTTGATAAGTTAACCAACAATAGGTCGGATGGTGGATCCGGACATAGTTTACATACATTTAAGTCAGATCCAAATATATGTGAAAACACATTTTTATACATAACTTTTGAACTACTTATCGAAACTTCAATCTGTATAAAACTCGATCTATGGGACCCTAAACCAAGTCGAATGCAACAAGTTCGGGTCAAATCGGTTCAGCCAGTGCCGAGAAACATGAGCTAGTTTGTTGGTCACATACATACATACACACACACATACACACAGACATTTGTTCAGTTTTCGATTCTGAGTCGATATGTATACATGAAGGTGGGTCTACGACGTTTTTATACGAAGTTCATTTTTAGAGCAGGATTATAGCCTTACCTCAGTGAGGAAGGCAAAAGACCGTGGTGCAAAATTATATTTATTTAGTAGAGCAATTCTCTACGAAATCGGTCTATTTTCTTAAATTTTAATTTTTGTATTTTTTAATCCGGCTGAATCTTTTTTGGTGCCTTCGGTATGCCCAAAGAAGCCATTTTGCATCATTAGTTTGTCCATATAATTTTCCATACAAATTCGGCAGCTGTCCATACAAAAATGATGTATGAAAA
The DNA here is from genome assembly GCF_015732765.1 of Culex quinquefasciatus. Lineage (NCBI taxonomy): Eukaryota > Metazoa > Arthropoda > Insecta > Diptera > Culicidae > Culex > Culex quinquefasciatus. The sequence continues at coordinate 31,696,383 of NC_051862.1, read as the reverse complement.
TTCAAAAATCTGTATCTTTTGAAGGAATTTTTGATCGATTTGGTGTCTTCGGCAAAGTTGTAGGTATGGATACGGACTACACTGGAAAAAATAATACACGGTAAAAAAATTTGGTGATTTTTTATTTAACTTTATCACTAAAACTTGATTTACAAAAAACACTATTTTTAATTTTTTTATTTTTGATATGTTTTAGAAGACATAAAATGCCAACTTTTCAGAAATTTCCAGGTTGTGCAAAAATCACTGACCGAGTTATGAATTTTTAATCAATACTGATTTTTCAAAAATCGAAATTTTGGTCGTAAAATTTTCAACTTCATTTTTCGATGTAAAATCAAATTTGCAATCAAAAAGTACTTTACTAAAATTTTGATAAAGTGCACCGTTTTCAAGTTATAGCCATATTTAAGTGACTTTTTGAAAATAGTCGCAGTTTTTCATTTTTAAATTAGTGCACATGTTTGCCCAGTTTTGAAAAAATATTTTGAAAAGCTGAGAAAATTCTCTATATTTTGCTTATTCGGACTATGTTGATACGACCTTTAGTTGCTGAGATATTGCAATGCAAAGGTTTAAAAACAGGAAAATTGATGTTTTCTAAGTTTCACCCAAACAACCCACCATTTTCTATCGTCAATATCTCAGCAACTAATGGTCCGATTTTCAATGTTAATATATGAAACAATTGTGAAATTTTCCGATCTTTTCGAAAAAATATTTTGGAATTTTCAAATCAAGACAAACATTTTAAAAGGGCGTAATATTGAATGTTTGGCCTTTGTGAAATGTTAGTCTTGATTTGAAAATTCCAAAAATATTTTTTTCGAAGAGATCGGAAAATTTCACAAATGCTTCATATATTAACATTGAAAATCGGACCATTAGTTGCTGAGATATTGACGATAGAAAATGGTGGGTTGTTTGGGTGAAACTTAGAAAACATCAATTTTCCTGTTTTTAAACCTTTGCATTGCAATATCTCAGCAACTAAAGGTCGTATCAACAAAGTCCAAATAAGCAAAATATAGAGAATTTTCTCAGCTTTTCAAAAATATTTTTTCAAAACTGGGCAAACATGTGCACTAATTTAAAAATGAAAACTGCGACTATTTTCAAAAAGTCACTTAAATATGGCTATAACTTGAAAACGGTGCACTTTATCAAAATTTCAGTAAAGTACTTTTTGATTGCAAATTTGATTTTACATCGAAAATGAAGTTGAAAATTTTACGACCAAAATTTCGATTTTTTGAAAAATCAGTATTGATTAAAAATTCATAACTCGGTCAGTGATTTTTCACAACCTGAAATTTCTGAAAAGTTGGCATTTTATGCCTTCTAAAACATATCAAAAATAAAAAATTAAAAATAGTGTTTTTTTGTAAATCAAGTTTTAGTGATAAAAGTTAAATAAAAAATCACCAAATTTTTTTACCGTGTATTATTTTTTCCAGTGTAGTCCGTATCCATACCTACAACTTTGCCGAAGACACCAAATCGATCAAAAATTCCTTCAAAAGATACAGATTTTTGAATTTTCATACATCATTTTTGTATGGACAGCTGCCGAATTTGTATGGAAAATTATATGGACAAACTAATGATGCAAAATGGCTTCTTTGGGCATACCGAAGGCACCAAAAAAGTTTCAGTCGGATTAAAAAATACAAAAAAAATCGAATGACCGAAATCCTAGAGAACTGCTCAATATTTAAATATCTGTACGCGGGTGTTTTGGTGTGCTAATTAGAAAGACCTTCCCATAGCATCGTAGCTCGGAGGGCTCGGCGGCGGGTTTATTATGGAAGTCTTCCCCATTTTTTTTTGTTGAGCCATAATACCACTGCGACCAATTACAGGAATGTTGTAGTGTGACCCTTTTTTTTATCGCAGATAAGTTCACCCAGCACCATTTAGCGTGAAGAGCGTTACTTAAAAGCTGCATTCATCCCAGTTAGGATCGACTCGTTTGATAAAGTCGATTACCCTACTAGGACTCGCTTCCCAAATATCTTTGGGTAGCAAAAATCCTGTTCCAAAAAATAAAATTCTTCTTTGAATAAGAGCACTGCATTCACACAGCAGGTGCTCTGATGTTTTATTTTCAATGTTGCAAAAACGATCCTGTAATTTGTTCATTTTAACTAAATCATACCTACAAGGGCAATGACCAGTTAATAAACCAATTATGATCCTGAGATGTCTTTTATCTAGTTTTAGTAAAACTCGAGATGATTTTTCACAAGGATAAATAAACCATTTTGATTGTCTACAAGCTAAAGCCGCATTCCAATTAGACATTACCATAGATGTTTTCCAACGTTTAAATTCCATTTTCAATTAACAGTCTGGTATTCCAAAGAAGGGTTCCGGTCCAATCAGGTTTGTTCCAAATCCTTCCCTGGCTAGACAGTCTGCCGCTTCATTACCATCTATTCCGCAATTTCCTACCATAGCATCGTTGCTCGGGAGGCATTGAATAGCTTATATCTTATCCTACTAACAAAAAAAAATCATGTGATGTTTGAAGGGGACGCTGTGGATTCAACGGTCTCAAGCGGTATCAACAAGTATATAGCGAAAAACTGTGTGCTTGATGAGTCTGCAACTTCAACTATAGGACTAACATTCCTCCCTTTTGTTGAACTGCAGGCTTCTTGGGAGGGCGCCGGTATTGACTAATAAAGTCGGGGTCTTCAGGGGTTAAACAGTGAACGGATGGTTGGCTCCCACTGATCATTTTTGATTCATTGTTTAACTTCAGCTTATCTGTCAATAACGGAGTAGCAGCTCATAGGCAGTCAACCATGCTCATGCTCATGCTCATGCTCATGCTCATGCTCATGCTCATGAGCAACTCTCTACGAAATCGGCCACCATTTTGACCATTTTTATTTTTTGTATTTTTTTATTTGACTCAAACTTTGTGGGGGCTTTCCCTATGACCAAATAAGCTATTTTGCGTCATTGGTTCACCCATACAAGTCTCCATACAATTTTGGCAGCTGTCCATACAAAAATGGTATGTAAATATTCAAACAGCTGTAACTTTTGAGTGAATTTTCTGATCAATTTGGTGTCTTCGGCAAAGTTGTAGGTATTGTTGAGGACTGAAAAAATAGGTACACGGAAAAAAATTGCAGATTTTTTAATCAACTTTTTTTTCACTAAAAATCAATTTCCCAAAATACGTATTTTTTGATTTTCGAGATTTTTTGATATGTTTGTAACCAGTGTGAGTGTTGTGTACAATAATTGATGTGACTCGTCGCGAATTTTGTGTTAAATTATTTAAATGTAAATTATTGTGCCAAGAAGACGTTGTGTTTGTCGACGGGAAGTTACCAGGACGCCGTCCAGCAAGCAAGAAACCCGAAGCTGGAAGTCCCACACCGTGCGTCGTTACCGCTAGTCACCACCAAGAGCGCTGCTGCATAACATCGCATGGGCGGCCATTGGGGGTGGTGAATGTGCGTAATCCTTGAGGATGACAGGATGAGGAGGAGATGGGTTGGCGCGTAAGAGGTCAGGGGTTCGGGATTTTGGTCTGACCGTTGCTCGGTCATTAAGTCCGGATATCTACCGCGGAAAGGTTGTCGCCAATAGCAACCCTCACCCGCGAAGTCAGTGTACCAGTGTTGAAGTAGTGAATCCTTGGAGGATTTGGAAGTGCCCGGAAGAGCTACATCCGTGGCCGTGACAAGAGAGCAGGAGTTTCCCGTAGGAGATTTGGACATCCAGGTATGACCGGAAAACCCCCAGGAAAATCCCCGAACGTACCCCAAGCCTGACAATACCCTAACCGCCATTTTGAATCCCTCATCCAGGACCCCTTTGTGTTCCTTTGTTCACTTCGTGAACACCGCTTGGTTTCACCCCGGCCGTACGACATCCGGCCCGGTGAACCATCTGTACGAGCCGTCAGCGTTTCGCTGGACAGTGCTCAACCGCCAGGCCGTTACCGTTATACCCGCGAACCCTAACCCCGGACTGTTCCGACGAAGTCCCCGGACACCGTCGAAGCCTGTTGCACGTCACCAAGCACAGGAAGGGCGCGAACGGCTGGCGAGGGTCCGTGAAGGCTGCAGCCGAAACGTCGGAGGGTCCATCCGACTGACGTAGAAGCCACCCCCTTGGCAGAGCGCCGGAGGAGCGTCGACGACAGCAGGAAGGAGCAGCGACGACGGCAGAGCGGAGAGAACGGGGCCCCGAACGCGTGCACCGGAAGTGCGAAGAGAGGAAGAAGAGGACGTGTGAGGTAGGAGTATTTATAAGGAAGTGGGACGGGACGTGTGAGCTAGTGGAAGTTTGGAAGGGATTCCCGGAATAAATCGTCGACTGAGCACGAAATAAAAGTAGTTTCCCTTAGGTAAATGCAGTGTTTTCTTGGTATTTGAGTAATTTCGAGCGTCACGCCGACCCTGGGTATTTTAAGGTAGAGTCCCATCGGTTTTGTACGCCCTGACACCGGAAGCACATCTCTTACAAGGTTAGTTCACTTCGAGTATGGACTGGGAGTGAACACCAGTTGTTATATGTTTTAGGGGACAAAAATCCGCAACTTTTGAGCCATAGAGAAACATGGTCAAAAAATCTGCCGCCGAGTTATGGTTTTTTGAAAAAATAGTGATTTTTGGAAAAAATCGAAGTTTCATGCAAAAACAAGTTTGACATTACTTTTTAATGCAAAATTGAATTTGCAATCGAAAAGTACTTTACAGGATAAAGGGCTCCGTTTTCAAGATATAGTCACCGAAAGTTTGATTTTAGCGAAATATTTGCAGTTTTCAATTTTTAAAATAATGACCATGAGTGACCATTTCTAAAATTTTTTTTAAGTTCAGAAAATTTGCTATAAAATTGTCTAAGAGACATTGAAGATTGGACCTCTGGTTGCTGAAATACAGCGGCTTAAAGAAAAAGAAACACGAAAATTGAAGTTTTCTAAGTCTCACCCAATCAGCCCACCATTTTCTAATGACAATATCTCAGAAATTAATGGTCCGATTTTCAATGTTGATACATAAAACATTCGTGAAATTTTCCGATCTTTTCGAAAAAAATATTTTGAATTTTTTTAAATCAAGACTAACATTTTAAAAGGGCCAAATATTGAATATTACGCCCATTTAAAATGTTAGTCTTGATTTAAAAATTTTCAAAATATTTTTTTCGAAAAGATCGGAAAATTTCACGAATGTTTTATGTATCAACATTGAAAATCGGACCATTAATTGCTTTGATATCGTCATTAGAAAATGGTGGGCTGATTGGGTGAGACTTAGAAAACTTCAATTTTCGTGTTTCTTTTTCTTTAAGCCGCTGTATTTCAGCAACCAGAGGTCCAATCTTCAATATCTCTTAGACAATTTTATAGCAAATTTTCTGAACTTTTCAAAAAAAATATTTTTAGAAATGGTCACTCATCGTCACTATTTTTAAAAATTGAAAAACTGCAAATATTTCGCTAAAATCAAACTTTCGGTGGCTATATCTTGAAAACGGAGCCCTTTATCAAAAAATCTGTAAAGTACTTTTCGATTGCAAATTCAATTTTGCATTAAAAAGTAATGTCAAACTTGTTTTTGCATGAAACTTCGATTTTTTCCAAAAATCACTATTTTTTCAAAAAACCATAACTCGGCGGCAGATTTTTTGACCATGTTTCTCTATGGCTCAAAAGTTGCGGATTTTTGTCCCCTAAAACATATCAAAAAATCTCGAAAATCAAAAAATACGTATTTTGGGAAATTGAGTTTTAGTATAAAAAAAGTTGATTAAAAAATCTGCAATTTTTTTTCCGTGTACCTATTTTTTTCTCAAAAGTCCTCAACAATACCTACAACTTTGCCGAAGACACCAAATTGATCAGAAAATTCACTCAAAAGTTACAGCTGTTTGAATATTTTCATACCATTTTTGTATGGACAGCTGCCAAAATTGTATGGAGACTTGTATGGGTGAACCAATGACACAAAATAGCATATTTGGTCACAGGGAAGGCCCCAACAAAGTTTGAGCCAAATCAAAAAGTACAAATAAAATCCATTTCCGGTTTTGGTAGAGAATTGCTCTCATGCTCATGCTCATGCTCATGCTCAATATCCTTCAAAATGAAAAGTGTTCATGAATTGACTTTAAATAAAATTAAAGCAAAAACGTTGTTATGGTTTCGTTTGAGCAACCTGCCAAAAATGTATGGAATTTCGTAATTTTTGTTCTCGTGGATCAAACTTACTTTTTGCCCAGGTATTTAAAAACGTAGGTTTAAAAGAAAACGTAGGGGAAGGTGGGGCAAGACGACCATATGGGGCAAGAGGAACAATCGCTCGTACGGCCGTAATTTTTACAATTTTGATTATTTCCAGTATGAGGAATTGTTGCTAGCAATGCAATTAGCTGATTCTACTACCACATAACCGCCAAAACGACGTAAACGCCACGGGGCATAAGATTGAATGAAGTTTTTTTCAAAACCTTTGTTTCCTTATAATATTTGGAAAGTACAAAATAAGGCTTAGGGTTCGTTTTAAGGCTCATTTTATCAAAATGCTATTTTCACTAGATCGGTAGTGTCCCTACCAATGACTTGCACGTATTATAAAGTATGATTTATGTTTTGGTTATTATTGTAGAGAGCTTTTAAAAAATCTTGTTTAGGTGGGGCAAGTGTACCATATGGATTTTTAGTATGGAAAAAAATACGAATTTCTGCAGCAACATATTTTATTGTGAAAAAAATACATGAAAGTTCTTAAAAACTGATAAACAATTGTTTAAAAAATTGCCCATACATAATATAATAATATCATGAAAATTTACTATTTAATATATTTTTTTTTCGTGAAAACGGTCAAATTTTTAGTAAAATATTATTTTTAATCTAAAAATGGAAGAAACGTTTCAAATACATCCTAATCTGATGTATCCAAGTGATAACAGTTCAATTGGTAGTAAATTAGCATGTTGTTTCATGCATTGTTCCTCTTGCCCCAACGGGTTGTTCGTCTTGCCCCACTAGTTGAGTAGAACGTACGAAAAATCAAAAAAATTAAAATCATTTTTTTACATTAAAAAACAGATTTTTTTAAAAACTTGTTCTATCAAAGACTCAGTCAAGACCTGGAATATGATGATTCCAATAAATCCGACAGATTTTTTAACGTTTTTAATGGGTTATAACGAGCATTTCCTTAGCTTGTTACACTTGCCCCACTTTCCCCTAGATGTTTGGGTATCAAAAGATCGGAAATTTTATGCCCTTTCCGATTCCACATAGGTTGACTTGTGAATCGTGGACCGGTTCGGATGCCGGCGGATTTTCCTACGACGTAATTCCGGGTTGGTACGAAATTCCAACGAAAAATCTATTCTATCGAAACAAATACCCCCAAAACGGTGTTATACCCACTCCAAAATGTTTATTTAGCAATTATATGGTAATATATTGACATTTAGTTGAATTAAAAGTTTGCAAAATTAAGTTTAGATAAGTTTTATATAGAATTTCCGGAGTTATATAAACTTTTATACTAAGTAGTTAGTAAACTTTATATTCAATCCAAATTATTTTTTTAATCAGTCAAAGATGCCTATTTGGAGTTGCGAGACTGGATTTATGGTGATTTGTCAACAAATAACATTATCTATGTTAATTTTTTGAAAGGTGTACATACTTTTTTTGCGCCTTTTTTATTTTCGTAATAGTATTTGTTATATAACTTTTTTATAGAAATCATCTTTTCATGAGCTTTTTGTAGCAAAATGTTTGGCATGAGTTTTTGAACAAAACGTAGTACTAGGTTCCTGTCAAACTTTAAATTTTTTACATGTTTCATCACAAAATGTGCATAGTGCCCAAGGGGTGTAAATACTTTTTTTACATACTGTATATATTTCAGATCTTTTGAATAAAATAATTGTTGGTTGTTCTTGCTAAAACTCAAGTTTTGCTCACATTACTGTCAACCTACCCAATAATTGTTTCAAAACACACAGGTCAGCTATGGCAGACACAAATGCTGACAAATGACAATAATCACTCACCTAATGCCTTTCAGCAAATTCAATATGGTTTCGGTAGAGAATGAAATCGTATGGCGTCCCTTCCAGTTCCCTTTATTGATATTATTTTAAAAAAGCATCGTTTCTTGATAATTATTTTTTTCCACGAATTAATTTGATTTTCAGCTTTGTTTCACAGGTCGTCTTTTTTAAAATACATTTTTTTCTCGAAGTTTAAATGAAAAAAGATTTTGAAAGGTAACGAATGGTATCTAATAGGTTAAGGTACTAGATTAACCCGTACGCGAGGGAGCGTAATTTTCCCCGAAAAAACATGCGGTGCGTGCTCATTCAAGCATAAATTGGTAATAATGCGACCAAATTTTTGTTCGTTCCTTCTTTTCCAAAGGGACCAATTCAGCCAGCTAAATTCCAGGGAATCCAACGCTCGACTGCCCTGCGTGTTTTTACTGCGATTCATATGATTAGTGCGACCAACAGTCAGACAAGCCGTGGTGCCGTGTCCGGGGAAGGAAAAAAGTTTAATGCTAGGAGGAAAGATATTTAATTCATGGTTGCACCGTGAACACCACCCTCGCGTGGGGCTTGGCCTAGGTCGTTGCCAACCGGCGTCGGGCCGGTCGTCTGGTCGAAATCGAAAGTGACAGCGCGAACAACGAAAAACGTAATTCGATTTTGAACCTTTTTTTGTTTGGTTGTTGTGGGAATTTGTCGGGAGGAAAATGTTATTATTGTGTTCGAAGAATTTGACTTTTTTCAATGTTTTCGTATGTTTTTTTTTTATATTCTGACTGATTTCCAGAGAATTATTAACAATATTGCACATTGAATTCTTTATGATAAACAAGACTAGCAAGACTGGTAAGTGAGTTGCTCTTCCTCAGTCTCTCAATAATGTCTAGCCCATTTTCGATTAATTTCATTTCAAGCGTTTTCCCTAAACTCTCCCCAACTAGTTCACCTTCCTAAATCATTCAATTGAACACCCGACAAAAAACGAAACGAAAAATTTCCTATGCAATCCCCATTTCCAACAAATTCGTTCCCAATTGTGTTTTCCATCAAATTCAAATTGTTCGCTTCACAATAGAGTGGCGATAACAAAAATGTGCACCCACAAAATCGAACTGTTTTCTATTTCAATTCTAACTTTTTTTTTGGCTACTCACTGCTCCCCTGGCCGATGCACTTCTGCTACCTTGACACCATATGGCACGACCGTAACCAAAATAAGTTTCAGTTAGGGGGTGAACCTTTTCCTTGTTTCCTAGCCATAAAAACGCAAACCGTTTTATCATACAAATGTGGAATTGGTCACTTTTTTCCGGGAAGGCCCACCCACGAACAACTGAAGGTGAATTACGGGTTTGGCAAGTCCAGTAGCACATTCGTGATGAATAATTATAACAATTAGACGGGGGAAATTTTGGGGGTAAATATTCAAATTATACGATATTGCTGGAAAAATTACATTAGAAATGGCTATCATTCTTGACACTGCCGTTCTTAATTTAGAAACCTCTAAATTAGTAGAATTAATGTTTCGTAGGAATATTTGAAATTGAAAGCAGATTTCAAATTTTACATTGCAAAACTAAAAATACATTCTCTCCCCACCGACAATTTTTTCCCCCCGAATTAAACTCAAATTATGCACCGCTGCGTAGCAATTAAACTAATGTCTCGAATGCCCCCGACGTGTGAACAGTAATCTATCGCGATATAGGCCTAATTAGAGGAGGCCGCCCTCCCGCATAATGTTCGGAATGCTACAAAGCCCTCCGCCAATGCCGCGCCGTCCAAAAGCATGAAATTCAATTTGATTAATTATGGCTCACACCTAATGCTGTGTGTGTGTGTGTGCCTGCCCTTTGCCACCACACCCCCGCCCAAATTCATCACCCATCATCATCGCTCAAATTTGAGCGTTGGCGCGGTGGCAAGTCACGCGCCTGGAACAATTGAATTTAACAGTTGGTCACTAAGGGAGGAGGGGTCTGGACATCTCAATTGATATTTTTTTATGTGTATTTTTAGACAGAGATATTTTTTTGCCTTGGGCAAAAACAAGCAAGATCACCATGTTCACACATCACTTAAAAGCTATAGTACGTGATTCAGATTTTTTAAGTTTTTTGCTCGACTTTATTTTATTCTTAAGATTGAAATATTTCAAAAAGATTTCATTTCTTAACATTGAAATTGACCGATAGTTGCAGAGAATGAATGAAAAAAATAATGAATATTTAAAGCACCTAGAAAATTAAATGTTCCTCAATTTGTTTTTTAAATCCTATATCGCAAAAATACTCGTACAATTTCCAAAGTCCTAAAATAATGATTAAAGAAAGTTATCCCTAACGTTTTTTTTAGAACATATGAATACAAAAAACTATTTTTTTGGATTTGATTTAAAAAATGCAATCTCTCACCATTACCAGGTCTAGTAATTTCTCATAGGAAAAAACGTCAATCAAAACGCATTCAAGGCAATTTAACAGAACTTTTTGAACTGTTTAAAATCATGACAAAAAAGTTATTTTTTAACAATTTGGTGTATAGGATTCTTTTGTGAAACACTGCAGTACTTCAAATTTAAATCAAATTTTAAAAAATAATAAAAGAAAAAATGCCAAACTATCAGCAAAACTTAATCAAAGGTCAGATCAAAAATTCGTCTCTAGTATCGTGTGACCAGTGATGTCAACCATCGCGACGCTCAATTTTGGTTCGCGGCACATTTTTTGTTTGTAGTGATTTTCAGTTACGGAATATGACAAAGTTGTGTATGAAGGTCTTGTAGGACACACCAAATCGTACAACTTTGCTGAACATAGTATTGATTTTTGATAAATACAAAAAAAAGTTACAACCAAAAATGTGTTAGGCAAACGAAAGCATCGCGAACCGTTGGTCCTGAGGTCTGGAATCTTATTGCAACTTTTTGCGTATGAATTTTACAGCTATACAATGATCTGAAGAAATGTTGCTGTTGGTGAGTTCTACAAGTGCTTCAAACACAATTTTGTCGAATTCCGTAACTGAAAAGCACTACAAACGAAAAATGTGCCGCGAACCAAAAAATGAGCGTCGCGATGGTTGACATCACTGCTTGTGACATATTTAATCTGAATAGTTTTATACCAAATTATATGACTTTTAAATTTTCTTGCTGATTTGATGAACTTGATTATCTCTTTTGAATTATGAAAATTCGCAAGAAATTTCCATATTCATTCGTAGTAGCTTTCTAAAAAAATTCAATGAGTGAGAGATTCAATGAAAGTAAGATTCTGATCCAAATCTAATCAAAAACTCAAAACTGGGTAAAATTTAAGCTTCATATGTGAAGAGAATGAGTGCTAATACTATTATCAACATTTATAGCACTGACTATAAATCACCAATTTACTAAATGAAAACACAAAAGTAGATAAACATATTTAAAAAAAAGAAGGAACATAAAAAATATTAATTTTATGAATTCATCCCTATTGTTTTGGAAAAATAAATCGAACCAATATTTTCTATCTGGAATGAAAACTATTTATCAAACAAGAGGTATACATTATTTGCTTATCAAACAAAAAAATTAAAGAATTCTATCGCGTCCAATTTCCTGGGTTCTGAATTTTCCGAGAAACGGTAACAATATTTTTTGCATCCCGCGATATTTTTGAAATGGTTATTTAAAACTTTTTTAAAATACATTTGTCACTTGTTAAATTTTAAAAGCTTGAAAATAAAAAAAAGATTGATAGCCATTAATTTGTAGATAACAAAACAATTAAAATTGAGAATTGATGTACTTTTATGCTCCAGATTCAACCACAAATCTTTATTAAATATGATTCAGATTAAATAAGCTTTTTGCCTCCTCACGTTACTGAGGAAGGCTATAAAATCACTCGAAAAATTAACTTCTCAATTACCCACCTTCATGTATACCTATCGACTCAGAATCAAATTCTGATCAAATGTCTGTGTGTGTGTGTGTGGGATGTTGATCAAAAAATTGTCACTCGATTATCTCGACATTGGCTTAACGATTTTCTCCGTTTTGGCGTCATTCAATCCGTCTTCGGGTCTCATAAGTAGCTATTAAAAATTATGCAGTTTAGTTAAGTACATCAAAAGTTATGCTAAAAAAACGATTTTAGCAAAAGTCCGGAAGATTGTAAAAAGGGTGGTTTTGTAAGAAAACCCGTCTTGCTATACATTTTCAGGAAGGTATTTAAAAGTCTTTTTTCTTTTGAAGATCTGACAACCCTATCAAAAGTTATAAGCACTTAAGTGTTATTTACGCAATTTTTGTATTTTGGATAGCACCTTTTAAATGTGAGGAAGGCGCCAACCACCTAAGGGTGGATTAAGTAACGTTTTATTGACTCATTTCAAATGTCGGAAAAAGCAAAAAGAATAATTTGATAATGCCTAAAAACAAAACATAAAAGATACGAAACATGAAAAAGAACATAACATCCAGTTAATGTCAAAATTAATTTAAATTATTATATATCATATAATTATTTCTGCATTAATCTCCCTACTGTGGAAAGGCTATAAAATCAAAAGTTATGTCAAAAGTCAAAATTTATGAATCTCAGATATGTTTCATTAAATAGCCAATTTGGTGCTTAATATGCACAAACAAATTTTAATTCAAACAAATTTAATACTTAGAACTTCTATCGGTATCTAAGTATTCTAAAATTTCACAACCAAGTCGGATCTGTCAGATTTTTTTTTTTCAATTTCGAAAAAACCTGGTAAATTTTTAAATATACCCTCTAAGAATTCTCGGCATTGGTGAACTATGAAAAAAATGAAAAAAATAATTTGAAGTAAAAAATATAAATAAAATATATGTGGGTGCAAGCATATAAAACCATTTTTTTTATAAAATGTTATCCAAAATTACTCAAAATCTTCGCACAGACCATTTGAATAAATAAACTAATGGATGGGTTTGAATATTTTCCGAAAATTCTCAAGTGGTCCATAGAATTATTCCACATTTTTGGAATCAATGTTTTATGTGCGTATTATTGATATAAGTTATAATGAATTAAAGATTTCAAAAGCAACATTTTCAGTTTTATCATTCGACAACAAAAAAATATTTAAAAAATATGATTAAATTTTGAGACATTAAAATGTATATAATGTTCGTGTAATCTAATTTTTGATTACAAAGAAAAATTACAAAACTTGATGAAAATATCAACAAAAATCTAATTAAATTCTTTGATTCTTTTGATTGAAAAATCCAAACATCTATTAACGTGTCCTTCTTTTAGTGCTGAAATGCATTTTTAACAACAGATCATGCATTTTCCGAATCTCAAAATTTACTTTATTACTAAGCATTTTTTTTAAGGCCGTTGCATATACTTTTCAAAGTTTTTATCCCCTCTCTCCCTCGAAACTGGTCTGAAAAATCAAAAAGCAACAAAAATATTTGAGAAAACTTTACAATTCGATGGAAATAAAAGTATCATCAACTCAAATAACAAGAATCTGCAATGTTTTTTTTTTTTATTTAAAAATCATTTTCAGCATGTTTGAGGCCGGTTTAACATGTTTTGATTTTTTAAAGAAAGTCCAATGAACACCACAGTTAAAACTTTTTTCACAAATAAACGGCAATACTTAGAAATATATTTGAATCTTATGATTGAAAAACAACTGAATAGGTGTATAATGTATTTTCAAACACTTCAAATATGTTACTATGTTGAAACCGTGACTTGTTATTACAATTTTGGAAGTGTTTTTATTTTTTATTTTTCCATCACAAAACAAACTTTATCCTGAAGTCAACTCAAACTCGTTTTACAAACGCATTACATCATTTTGTTTACATTCTTTTAATTTTTCACACACACAAAGCTGGCAATCAACTTCCTTATGAATTCGGCTGCTAATTTCAACTATTTGTTTTGGTTTCTGCCTGCTATGCGACACTTGCCGTGATAAAATGCGACCAACTCTCAACAACTCTGTTTGTCAAGCACAGTGGCTCAGCAACCAATGTTGAAATTACTCACTTTCAAGGTGTCGAATTTTCGTACCAGCCAGGGCTGTGTGGTCATTGATTTTTTAATACTTCTACTCAAGATTTTCAAGATGTATCAACCATGACTCCAAAAACAACTGTCTTGGCAAGTTGTTTAAAATTGGTCGACTTCGACACCATTTCTAACCCTGATTGCTCACAGAGTTCCAACTCAACAGCTCTGGTTTCAACCCAGTTTGTCCAAACAATAGCAGCACGAGCTGAGAAATGCTGTAATTTTAGACAAAAACTGCATTGCACGGATTGTTTTGGCCCAAAAAAATACAATAATTCTAGCATCGTCCGGAATTCGATATCGGACAGTACGTGCCCACAGGACGGGGTGCGTTGGTGGCCCATGCCTCTTCCTACTCAACGTCATCAACACCGTAGTACAAGTCTGCTGCGGACAGTTGCTCCAAAGGTTAAGGAAGCAGATGAAAGTCACGTTCGGACGGTATTTTATAAGTAACGCAGCATCGGTCCTCAGCTCTAGTACGGGTTCAGGTGTTGTTTCTGGGAGGAATCGTTCCCCCCCGCTGTGTAACGGTGTTGTTCTTTTTTGAAGCTATGAAGATTCGGCAGCTAGTGGGGCTGAGTGCGGTGTTGGCCATCGGAGTTCAGTGGGTTCGCGGTCAAAACTGCGTCGGAACCGGTACCGATTTCATGTGTCCAGATCCGCAGGGATCGCTCGAGGTGTACGTGCGGCACGAGACCTACTGCAACCGGTTCTACAAGTGCATCGAGGGCAAGCCCGTCGAGGGTCGATGCCCCGCCGGCAGTTACTTTAACCCAGTGGAGAACCTGTGCTGCCCGGATGAGTCCCTCTGCTATCGATCTCAACCGTGTGTGGCTCCGGTCGAGGGTTGCCAGGGCTGTGTCAACAAGCTGATCCCAACCGGAGTCGATCCGTCCGAGTTCTTTGTGTGCAACTGTGACGGAACCGGTGAAGGTCACAAGTGTCCGTGGGCGTTCGATGCCTGTTCCAGGACAAACGTGACGCTAGTCTTTGTCAACGGACGCTGCCAGAACCCGAACGCGGCTGGAGCAACCACGGTGGAACCGGCTTCCACAACCACGGTAGCCCCGAGCTCGACGACTGAAGCTTCGACTACCACGGCGGAGACGACGACGACGACAGCTGCGTCTACGACGGCTGATTCTACGACGGAGGCAAGTTCGACTACGGAGGCATCTACGACAGAAGTGACTACGACGGTGGCGCCTGCCAAGCGGAAAAAGTAAACAGAGTTTGAAGGGTAAGTTGGTTTTCAGAAAAAGGTCTTGAACCACTGCAATCCCTAAGAATTACTAACAATTTTTTAATAAGACTTGATTCTCCATCATATTTTGCAGTTTTCCACTACCAAAACCTTTTTTTTTCGTTTCGTTCTTTATTTTATGCTTGTAAGTTTATTAAAAACAGTTTTAAATAAATAATTTTGTAATATTTGTTTTATTTTTTTCAGATCTCAGCCCAAATTATCATCGCACACACGCATTGTCGTAGAAACGACCCCGCCGGTAACCGCACTACAAACCAAACAATTAGTTTTAAAATGTATGCTCAACCTACTGAAACCTCACAACCGGCTTTCCATGTTTACCCGATTGATTAGCGACACCTGCGAAAGAAATATCTCCCGAGCTTCCGGTCTTCAAACTCTCCAAACACCAACGGATTCGACAACATCATTTCAAGTTCACCTTGGGTGGCTAATTATCGTCTCCCGGCACCACCAAGACAAGTGTGAATGACTAATCCAGAGCTGACACACTTATTCCATTTCATGTTGTTGGTCCCAAAAACGACCCAAAACAACCCAAAACATGCACCGTTAAACAGATTAGTGAACAATTTGACTGGTAGTTACGCACAAGTGACATGCCACGTTATGTGACGTTCGGTAAATCACCGTTAATAATTCGAAACAAATCCCTGTGTGACAGTTTAACGCACCACGGCACAAGTACCGACTAATGACGACTACATCGCCTCAATATTTCTGCGTTTTTTTTTCTTCCTTTGGGCTCTTCCCTAAGATTTCCACCGGCGGCGTACGCCTTCAGCATTCTACGTGTTTTCTTTTATGACCAACATTTATTTCCTCAAGTCAACCAGCCTCAGCAGCAGCCAACCGAAACTAGTCAGCTCAGCTGTTACTTCCACATCACCCGCTGCCCCATCCCGTATGGTGTCTTGGTTGGTCGGAAGTACACGGTAGCAGCAAATAACTCTCCCTCCCTGTGCGCACGGAGTTGAGGGAGGGCACACGTGTTTTATTAGGTTGTAAACCTGTGACGAAGCTCGCTCACGAAGAGGCACCGAGCCCATCAATCACCGTAATTGATTCTTTGCTGGATTGGATGGTTGTGTTTGTTTGAAAAAAAATATGTCACTAAACAAAGCAATATTATAGGTTTTCAATAAGTCAATTGAATTTTTGTTTAAAAAAGTAGGATTAGTTTTCTGAAAAATTGCAGAATGAGCCTGTGTGGACATTCCAAGTGGATTATAAGTTCCGTTATCTAAAACGTCACATATTCGAGAGTATCAGAAGTGAAATAAAATTGTGTGATTAATTCACCTTTGGAGTGCTACTGCTAATATAAGTGTGTTAAGAATCGAAGAAAATTGGGACAGGAAGATTAAAAAATTGCAGTTTTGGTGTGCATCATTTTTCAATTGTGAAAGCTTTCAAAACGTGTGCTTTGTCGCCACTGTTGAAGGTCAACTGTTTTTTATGCAGTTGCATATGACGGGATTGAGTTACACGATAGCGAGTGAGACAGCCTGTCACTATGATCATCAGGACTTCAGCTGAAATTTGGTGAGATCTTTCCAAAACAAACGAATAACAAAAATCTGCCTACTAAATACGCGCTGATTTCTCGTCCACGGATAAGAAATCGGAAGTTCTAAATAACGTTTGAATCCGATTGATGCAAACGTTCTTTAGGGCGGGGCTTGTCGATTCAAGCTGAAGTACCTCGCGCACGGCTAGCCTGCGTAGAAATGGGTCACCGAAGCTCGGCAGAGCTAACACCCTCCAAATGCCTATGCGAGTTATTTGCATGTGTAGAATATTAATCTAAAATACATGGAAACAACTCAATTTGTAAGAAAGGACCGCGTGGTCCCGTTTGGTTGGTTGCACACACACACACACACACAAAAAGTAGGATTAGTTTTCTAAAATTTTATGGACATTTTCGCCACATGCTATTAATTTTTATAGCTTGATATCAAAACAACAAATCATACACAGCTAAAAAAGTAGTGATCCAACTGCGTGTAAAAGGCCTGGGTGTAAAATAAATATTGCATTATTTTATGCAATTTTATGTGATTTTACACCCTGAACTATGTAGCCCATCAGTATGGGAAACCTACTTGACCGAAATATCAAGCTCATATATGCGTTTATCCTAACGGCTTTTCATCGGTCTGATGGCCGAGTGGGTTAGAACGCCAGTCCTTACTGTTAGTGCCGGGTTTGAATCCCGTCGGTTGCAACTTTTTTTTTTGTGTTTGCAAAAATTGTACATGCAGTGTGTAATATTAAGTGTTTATTTTGACGAAGGTGATGTGCAGGCTTTTGCGTGCGATTTTACCATCGGATTTTTTGCTGTGTAAGTACAACTATCTTATGAAAATTTGATAGAAGGTTTTGATTTGTATTATTTTATTTTTCAATTGAAAAGCTTGATTTAAACAATTAGTTAGGTCCAAGCACTCGCCGCGATCAGACGTATTTCTATAATAGCTCCGCGTTAAATTTTTATCGTTTATCGCATCGCACACTTCGGTGTTGCTTTGCCGGCTCGTCAGCCGCCTGACGACAGTGCAATCTTTTCGCATATGAAGACTGCCCAAGATGCTGTGATCAACCACAATGACCGCCACGAGTTGGTTGTCGACAAGAAGCGGATCAAGGTGCGACTTATGATGGACGATGCGGGGGTTGAGATCAAAATCCATGATCTGTCCGAGAATATTCGGAACGAAGAGGTTGCTGCCTACCTGAAACAGTATGGCGACGTCCTGTCTGTCAGGGATGTAGTTTGGAGTGAAAGCTTCAAGTACAAAGGGGTCAACACCGGTGTACGGGTCGCAAAAGTGGTGCTACGAAGACACATCAAGTCTTTCGTAACAATTCTTGGTGAGACCACTATGATTAGCTATCGCACACAGCCACAAACGTGTCGCCATTGCCACAATCAGTTACATCCCGGCAGTTCTTGCGTTGAAAACAAGAAATTGCTAGGACAAAAGCAAGACCTGAACAAAAGACTTGACCTTGCTCGCAACCAGCCCAGCGCTGGATCAAGCTACGCAGATGTGTTGGGTCGTATGGAAGAGGCCGCGACTCCACTGATGCCCCAGTTCACACCAACAAACCTGACACAGCTACATGAGCAGTTACGCGGCGTGGCAGTAGAGGGAGTCGAGGCAAGCTCCTCCCTCTCAGCAACCGTCCCGAGTCCCCCACCTCGCGCCGAGGGAGATGTGAGCAGTACAGTTGTACCAATGGAGCAGTCCGCGATCGAGCAGGCCGTGATCGAGCAGTCCGTCTTCGAGCAGTCCGCGATCGAGCAGGCCGTGATCCAGCAGGCCGCGATCCAGCAGGCCGCGATCCAGCAGGCCGCGATCCAGCAGGCCGCGATCGAGCAGCCCACGATAGAGCAGGCCAAGATCGAGCAGGCCGCGATCGAGCAGTCCGCAATCCAGCTGGCCGCGAACGAGCAGGCCTCGAACGAGCAGCCCACGAACGAGCAGCCCACGAACGAGCAGGCCGCGAACGAGCAGGCCGCGATCGAGCAGTCGGAGTTGGATCAGTCAGCGATGGAGCTTGATGCACAAAGCGATGAGGTGAAGAAAGATGGAATCTCGAGCGTGCCAAACGACCAATCCACCCAACAGGCAGAAGGTGAAATGTCGGTAGAAGCCGATGCTTGTTCTTCCTCGGTGAGTCCGTTTGTCTTCACTCCTCCCCTCCCAGCTCCTTCCCTTCCCAATGATCCCCTAATGCAGATTTCTGACTCAGAATCAACCACTGACTCCTCTCAAGAGGTGGACGGTGCTCCGTTCCAGAAGGTGAATCGGAAAAAACGGGGCCGCCCAAAAAAGCCCAAACTTGAAGCGTAGACCCACTCCTCCAACCCCACAATGTCTAATAATCCCTTAAGCTACAACATCGCTAGCATAAACATAAATGCTATATCTAATGAAAACAAACTCCAAGCCCTACACACTTTCCTCCGTCTCCAAGATCTAGATATTGTTCTCTTACAAGAGGTAGAAAACCCAAACATGTGTATTCCCGGATTCATTGTGATAACAAATGTCGACAGTGCAAGAAGAGGTACTGCTGTTGCCCTTAAATCACACATTCCTTACTCTAATGTTCAGCGCAGTTTAGATAGCCGGATTATCACAGTCAAACTTGGTAGTTCGGTTACTATCTGTAATGTCTACGCACCATCCGGCACACAGAACCAGTCCGCCCGTGAATTTCTTTTCCGACACTCTCTACCCTTCTATCTACAGAACTCTGCCCCAAATCTTGTCGTTGGTGGTGATTTCAATTGTGTGATATCCACCAAAGACGCAACAGGTTGCAACAACTTTAGTAATTCTCTAAAAGATTCATTGATAGTCAAAACTTAGTTGATTCATGGGAACATTTGAATAGAAATGCTGTTGCATTCAGTTTTGTCCGTCCAAATTCAGCTTCGCGCTTGGACCGAATATATTTATCCCATTCCCTCGCTCCGCATCTTCGCTCGACTGATTTCTTTGCAACCTGTTTCTCTGATCATAAAGCGTTTAAAGTGAGATGTTGTCTGCCTGATCTCGTCGGAAATGGCCACGGTCGAGGGTACTGGTCAATTCGCTCTCATGTCCTCACGGAGGAAAACTTGGCTGAGTTTGAGGAAAAGTGGACGAGGTGGCTACGCGAACGACGAAACTACACGAGTTGGCTGGGATGGTGGATTGAATGCGCCAAGCCCAAGATTCGCATTTTCTTCAGATGGAAGACAAATCAAGCATTCCGAGAATTCCACGCAACGAACGAGCTCCTGTACGCCAGACTGCGGAGGGCATACGACGAGCTGCTGTTAAACCCAGGATCAACAGCTGAAGTGAACAAGATCAAAGGAGAAATGTTGTTGCTGCAGAATCGTTTTTCCAAGGCGTTCGAAAGGATCAACGACAAGTTCATCGCTGGAGAGAAGATCTCGTCATTCCAGCTCGCAGATCGAAACACACGTAAAAAGAAAAGCGCAATCGACTCGATCCGACATCGAAATCGTTTGCTCACAGACCCAGCGGAAGTCCAAAACCACATCCTGGACTACTACAAAACACTCTACTCGTTGGAAAATGCTGCCCCGAACACCAACTTCCCTACAAATCGTGCCATTCCGCCGGGATCGGACAGTAACGAGCGGATGATGGAGGAAATTACCACTGAGGAGATCTACTTCGCAATCAAGTCCAGCGCGTCACGGAAGTCACCAGGAAGCGACGGTGTCCCTAAGGAGTTTTACCTGAGAGCATTCGACATAATTCATAGGCAACTGAATCTAATACTAAACGAAGCGCTTTGTGGCAACATTCCGAGCAACTTTGTTGAAGGGGTTGTTGTACTGGCGAAAAAGAAAACCGACGAGGACACGATCAAAGCTTACAGGCCGATATCCTTGCTAAACTTTGATTACAAGCTACTGGCGCGTATCCTCAAGCAACGTCTGGAGAAAGTCATGGAAGAAAACCACATCTTGAATGCAGCACAGAAATGCTCAAACCAACATCGGAACATCTTCGAAGCCCTAAATGCCGTAAAAGACCGTGTAGCAGAATTCAACTGTCGAAAAGATCGGGCAGACTCATCTCCTTTGACCTAGATCACGCCTTCGACCGTGTGAGTAGGAGTTTCTTGCTGGTTGTGATGCGGAGCATGAATTTTCACCCCGGGTTTGTAAGTCTTCTTGATAAGATCATGAGTATGTCGTCGTCTCGGCTCCTCATAAACGGAAATCTGTCCTCCCCATTCCCCATCCAACGTTCCGTGCGGCAAGGTGATCCGCTAAGCATGCACCTTTTTGTCCTGTACCTACATCCTCTCCTTGAAAAAATCCTCCAAATCTGCGACAACCCTCACGAGTTGGTGGTTGCCTACGCGGACGACATCTCCGTTATCGTTGCGGATGATAACAAGCTGGACCAGATCAAGCAAGCGTTTGCAGATTTCGGACTGTGTTCGGGAGCTGTGCTAAACACCAACAAAACCGTCTCTATCAACATCGGTAGGCAGCAAAGCGGACAACGAACACCCAGCTGGCTGAACGTCAGCGACTCGGTGAAGATTCTCGGAATAAGTTTCTTCAACTCTCTCAAGCAAACAATCAACTTCAACTGGGGGGAAGTCATACGGAAGACCTCTCAGCTGATGTGGATCTTCAGACCACGGGTTCTCACGGTCTTCCAAAAAGTGATTCTAGTGAATACTTATATCACCTCCAAGCTTTGGTTTATGGCCTCGATACTCAGCATTCCCAACGCAGCCGTTGCAAGGATGACGTCGCAAATTGGAAGCTTCATTTGGGAGCGCTACCCGACACGTGTGGCAATGGAGCAGCTTGGTCTTCCAATCGACCAAGGAGGCCTCAACCTGCATCTTCCGATGCAAAAATGCAAAGCTTTGCTGATCAACCGCTTTGTACACTGCCAAACCAACATGCCGTTTGCTGAGTCCTTTGGAAGCCAGCTGAAAAATCCTCCCAACCCCGCTGGCGTTCCCGCACTGTACCCTTGCCTGAAAATGCTGGCACGGGAGCTAGCCTACCTCCCACCTCGGCTTGCCGAAACCCTTCAACCACATCGTTGCTATCTTTCTACAGAGAAAAGGCAAACACACCGAAGATCATTGAGGAAAACCAAGCCATCTCATGGAAAAGAGTTTGGCGCAACATCAGATGTAGGGAACTTACGTCTGCAGAGAAATCTTCTTACTACCTGCTCATTAATCAGAAGATACCACATGCAGCACTTTTGTTTAGGCAAAACCGAGTTAGTAGCAACTTTTGCGAAATGTGCCCCCTAGAAGTTGAAGACTTGGAGCACAAATTTTCACAGTGTGTCAGGACTGTTCACTTGTGGGACTTTCTCAAGTCAAAATTAGAGTCGATTTTGAACAGGAGAGTAACATTTAAAACCCTAGTGCTACCAGAGATGAAAAATGTTAGTCCAGCAGCTAAAAACAAGGCTCTAAAAATGTTAATAACATATGTAAACTATGTGCTAGAAGCCACTAGCTCGTTAACAGTAGGCGCACTAGAATTTGTTTTACAGTGTAATTGTCTCTAAAATGTAAAGTGAAAATGTTCTAATAAACGTGTTTAAAAAAAAAAAAAAACAATTCGAAATATTGAAAGGAGAGCAGAAAATATATGATGGTAATAATCGTCAGGGAATTGTAACAAATTTTGTTTCAAAAAATGAGTCATATTTAACAAAAAACTTATGAATTTTCATCAGTTTCTGGTGAATATTCATCAGGTTCACATTTTTACACATTTTTTAGCCAATATTACAAAAAAAGAGGTAATATTAAACCTACCAAAATGGTGTTTGAAGATCTTGGAAAATAATATACTAAAACGGGAAAAAATAACTTTTTTGCAATGCCCCCGAGCAGGGGTAAATAACACGGGAATACCAAATTTTGGTATTACTTGGGCAAATAACAGCGACCAAAATGTGCCCTTGGTTGCCCAGTAATAGATGGTAAAATACCATGAAATCATACCAAAAGCTTGTATGTGGAAGGGCACAACAATACCATACCATGTTATTCCAAAGGTAAAATAATACCACAAAATAAAATCATTTCAATACCAAGTTGAGGTCTTCTGGATTTTTGAACATTGCTTGAATACCAAAACTTGGTATTGTCATGGTTTTAATTTTAGGTATTCCCGCGCCCTTGGAAAATCATATTTTGGTATTCCTGTGGTCTTCCACAAACATGATATTGGTTTGATTTCATGGTTTTTACCATCTATTACTGGGCAACCAAGAGCACATTTTGGTCGCTGGTATTTGCACAAGTAATACCAAAATTTGGTATTTTCATACCATTTTTAGTGCAGCAGTTGCAGTTAGTGAAAAACGTAAATGATCCTTATGCAACAACCAAATCTACTCACCTGATGATTCCATGTTGTTTTTAGTGATATTCTTCACCACACCGAATGCATTTGTCATTGATGAACGGCTGTACTTGAAGTTCTTGAAGCTTCTGAAAAATAACAAGATTGAAAAATAAGTATTATTAAAATGAAACTGGATTGAAATTCACCAAAATTCAATAATCTGTTGATTGACTCGTTTTTCAAAGTATTGGGTTATCCCAACTTAGAAAAATTTCAACGTTTTTGAAAAAAAAATATTGATGGGTATACCACAAAAAAAAAATTTAAATCAGCTTTAACATTTTTGGGTTTCAAGTCATTTTAGCGCAAAATTAATTATCTCGTCAAAAATTTAAAAAAATCCATAGTTTCAGAGAAAATTGATGAAACCTTTCAATACCAAAATAATACCAAAATGTGGCATCCTGACTTAGAAATTTTTCCACAATGTCAAGTCATTTCTGTAGGGGGTATATCAAAAATGTTTAAAATCAAGTTTGAAATTACCGGTTTTCAATGAAAGCATTCGCTTTGAGACATATTTTTAGCGCAAAATTAATTATTTTGTCAAAATTGGTCAAAATTTTCCCATAGTTTCAGAGGAAATTGATAAAACACCTTAATACCAAAATAATACCAAAATGTGCCATCCTGACTTAGAAAATTTTCCACAATTTTAAGTCATTTCTGTAGGGGGTATATCAAAAATGTTTAAAATCAAGTTTGAAATTTCCTGTTTTCAATGAAAGCATTCGCTTTGAGACATCATTTTAGCGCAAAATTAATTATTTTGTCAAAATTGGTCAAAATTTTCCCATAGTTTCAGAGGAATTTGATGAAACACTTTAATACCAAAATAATACCAAAATGTGCCATCCTGACTTAGAAAATTTTCCACAATTTTAAGTCATTTCTGTAGGGGGTATATCAAAAATGTTTAAAATCAAGTTTGAAATTTCCGGTTTTCAATGAAAGCATTCGCTTTGAGACATCATTTTAGCGCAAAATTAATTATTTTGTCAAAATTTTCCCATAGTTTCAGAGGAATTTGGTAAAACACTTTAATACCAAAATAATACCAAAATGTGGTGTTCGACCATTGACAAATTCTGCCATTTTGCAATATCAAAACAATACCTTAAATTGGTATGATACCACATTTTGCTCTTGCATAATCCTTAAGACAAATTTTTAAGGGTCCAGGAATACCAAAATTTGGTATTGATACCAGAGAAAGGTATTATTTTGCATTTCCCTTGTTATTTACCCATGCTCGGGCCATCGTGAAACTACTTACTTTTCCTGTCATTCTTGAACGACGAAATAGCCTACTTTTCTGTACCAAAAATAACAGAATCGAATAGCAACACTCAAAATAAATGCTGAAAAGTTCTACTATTCAGAACTCAAATGGGTGCTGAAAAGTTGTTTCGAAAAGTAACACTTTTCAACATTTTTCTGATTTAAATGATTTATTGACAAAATACATGAAAATTTGACATAAAATTTCACTCAGTGTGTGTTTTTTGGAATTTTTTTCACCACTCTTCGTATTTATCCAACTCGGTGAACCTCGTTGTATGAATGTACGACTCGTGCTGAAAAAATCCTCTTTTTGCAACTTGTTGTATAAACTACTATTTTGCAATTCCGTCATGAATCTACTTACTTTTCCTGTCATTCTTGAACGATGAAAAAGCCTACTTTTCTGTACCAAAAATAACAGAATCGAATAGAAAAACTTTTCAAAATTAATGCTTAAAATTTGTACTTTTCAGCACTAAAATGGATGTTGAAAAGTTGAACTTTTTAGCACTTTTTTCGAAAAGTAATACTTTTCAACATTATTTTGTTTTAAACGGTTAATTAACAAAATACATGAGCATTTGACTCAAAGGGTGTTTTAAGGAATTGCAAAAAAATTTGTATGGAACTCATTGCAAAAATTGAATTTTTCAGCACTTGTCATATTTATCCAACTCGGTGAACCTCGTTGGATAAATGTATAACTCGTGCAGAAAAAATCTTTTTTTTTTGCAACTTGTTGCATAAACTACTATTTTACCAAAACTGCGATAACTTTACATTTTCAGCGATGACCTCTGGGTAATTCTCCGCCAACTCACACAGCAGTTGCCCCGACCCCTCTTCGATTTGCGTGAAACTTTGTCCTAAGGGGTAACTTTTGTCCCTGATCACGAATCCGAGGTCCGTTTTTTGATATCTCGTGACGGAGGGGCGGTACGACCCCTTCCATTTTTGCACATGCGAAAAAGAGGTGTTTTTCAATAATTTGCAGCCTGAAACGGTGATGAGATAGAAATTTGGTGTCAAAGGGACTTTTATGTAAAATTAGACGCCCGATTTGATGGCGTACTCAAATTCCGAAAAAACGTATTTTCATCGAAAAACACTAAAAAGTTTTAAAATTCTCCCATTTTCCGTTACTCGACTGTAAAAATTTTGGAACATGTCATTTTATGGGAAATTTAATGTACTTTTCGAATCTACATTGTCCCAGAAGGGTCATTTTTCATTTAGAACAAAATTTTCATTTTAAAATTTCGTGTTTTTCTAACTTTGCAGGGTTATTTTTAGAGTGTAACAATGTTCTACAAAGTTGTAGAGCAGACAATTACAAAAATTTTGATATATATACATAAGGGGTTTGCTTATAAACATCACAAGTTATCACGATTTTACGAAAAAAAGTTTTAAAAAAGTTGGTCGTCATCGATCATGGCCGTTCATGGTCACCCGCGACAGACACGGACGACGAAACAAAGAGAAACGCAAAAAGTAACTTTTTCAAAACTTTTTTTCGTAAAATCGCGATAACTTGTGATGTTTATAAGCAAACTCCTAATGTCTATATATCAAAATTTTTGTAATTGTCTGCTCTACAACTTTGTAGAACATTGTTACACTCTAAAAAATAACCCTGCAAAGTTAGAAAAAACACGAAATTTTAAAATGAAAAATTTTGTTCTAAATGAAAAATGACCCTTCTGGGACAATGTAGATTCGAAAAGTACATTAAATTTCCCATAAAATGACATGTTCCAAAATTTTTACAGTCGAGTAACGGAAAATGGGAGAATTTTAAAACTTTTATTGTTTTTTCGATGAAAATACGTTTTTCGGAATTCTGAGTACGTCATCAAATCGGGCGTCTAATTTTACATAAAAGTCCCTTTGATGCCAAATTTCTATCTCATCACCGTTTCAGGCTGCAAATTATTGAAAAACACCTCTTTTTTCGCATGTTCAAAAATGGAAGGGGTCGTACCGCCCCTCCGTCACGAGATATCAAAAAACGGACCTCGGATTCGTGATCAGGGACAAAAGTTACCCCTTAGGACAAAGTTTCACGCAAATCGAAGAGGGGTCGGGGCAACTTTTCCCGATTTCGTGTGAGTTGGTAGAGAATTACCCCTCTACTTTTTGGGGTACTGTAATTTCCGTAATTGAAAGACGATATTTGTTGCGTAAACTGGCTAGTGAAAGTAACATTCGGTAAATACAGCCGTCATTCACTGAGTCGATATTACAGGAACCGTGGTTGGAGGAAGCAATCAGGATGTAGAATTTAATAGTTGAAGTTGATTTTGATGGAACTGAAAATTCAGTTGCAGCAGAAAAAAATAATTGGGAAATCAGTGATAACTATTTGGAGCATCTACAGTATTTTAATCCGATTTCTTTTAAACTGTTTTTTGCAGTTTATACTTCATTTGCGTAAAAACTCAAGGTTATAAATCTTTGAATGTTTGTAAAAGTTTGTTTTACAAGCCTTAAACTATACAGAACTCAATTTAAAAATAAATTTAGAAGTTTCAAACTTGGTCTAAATATGATGAAATTGTTTTAGCTTCATTTTATTATTTTGCATCTTTATAATCTAGCCTTTACGAATATTTGAGTTTTTTGAGTCCCATAAAATTTTCATGAAATTTTAAAATTTGTGATTTTTTTGTAAATATTTGCTTGTTGCTTTTTAAATAAAACTTGTTTGGGAAACAATACTGTAAAATGTATTTTGATAAGCTCTGAAAAAAAGAACGAATCGGAAATGTTCAGCTTTGTAAATTGAATATTTCAAAGAAAAAGCGCAAGTGAAGATTTTTTTTATAAAAATAAGCATGCGCTTGACAATTTATTATTATTTGGTTGCTTTTATTATCAAAAAAAATATCAAACTTGTTTTGCTATAATTCGTCAGTTTTACATATTCACTTCTAAAAAATTATCAAATGCAAGTCAAATTGTTTTTTTTTAATTAAGATATATTGATTTAAGATTAGTTTAAAAAACTAAAACAAATAATAAATTTTATTAATAAAATATAAAATTAAAGTTATATGTTTTTTCGGATGATTTCGTTTGTATTTTTAAAGAAAATTTAAGTGTGTTTGAAAAATGACTATTCTGGCCCCTAAAAATTGGACGTGAAGGATTCTGAGTCTAACTACATTGAAGAGGGTGAATGTCCCATACTAAACTACTGTAAGAAAAAAGAATCTGTTCATCCACCAATGACTATATTTTAATGAAAGTAATTATTCAAGAATTAATTGAATCATTTAATTACTTCAAAAACTGGAGATCGTAATCGTAAAGAAGCAATTCTGCATCTTTTTTGAAAATTATTGTTGATTCTATTTATCTTTCCTTCAATTACAATTTAAAATTGGTAGTTTTCAAAGAATTTTCGAACTATCCAAGCACTAAAAAAATATTTGTGCATATTTTACGATTTCTTATTCTTTAAATCGATTTTTACATTAACTTATGTCGTGTGATTAGTTGACATTTATTAGCCCAATATTCTCATCACCATCTTCTACCATATATTCCAAATTTCTTAAGATTCAAATTGCAAACAATTTAGTTGGATTCTTGAATCACATTTTTAAGCAAGATTTGTTGAGCGATCCGTTTCTTTCTAACTAGAAACTTTTTTCAAACCACAAAGAGAACCTCTTTTTGTCCTTTTCGTCACGCAAAACATCGCACCCAGGGCAATCAAGTGCCGTAAAAGAATTTCCCGCCCCAGCCCCACCGGCAAGCAATAAAACCAGATGCCAACAAAACTGGACCACTCCCGTGGACAATCCCCAGTTTTCCGCACTCACACACCCTTTGTATATCTGGTTCCGAGAATCCCGGGTTTGTACCGATGGTGCAATAAATTCATGGTGAATTATTTCGCTTTTCGAATCTCGTAAAAGCCAACCTGGTGGAGTGGAGTGGAGCAGAGCAATCGTTCGCACTCACTCACCTGGGCTCTGCATCCAAAAGCGCCGAGGAACCTTAATGAATGGAAATGGTCCCGTAGGCGGTCCGATGGCCATATCGCCGTCAGGACTCGGACATTGGCTCCAGAGATAGTGCCGTCCGTCCTCGAAAAACCAAAACACACAACACAACAATTTCCCGATGAATACCACAAATCAACGATGCTTATCAACGGGCTTGAAAATAGTGGGGGGGGGGGGTGAATGGGGGGTCTTTTGGCTGTCACACGTCAACGAAATGAATTTGAATATTTTCCAACGGCTTTGGCGGTGAGTCGTTGTTTCGGTCGGATCCAGGTTGATGGAAGGACAAAAAAAAAGTGGCCTCTCTCCAGGTTTTTGTGGTAAATTGGATCCTGGCAGAGCTGGCCAGATTGAGGACAATTCCTGGCCGAAGGAAGCATTCCGGAAACGCTTCAGAAGCTGTGGTAGGTAATAGAATGTGGTTTGCTTTTCGGATTCGCAAACACACATCTGGCTCGGAATCGGTGCATGATATGCAAAGCGTGAAGATGCAGGCGATGGATTGACAATGGATGCAGGAGTTTTCAAACTTGGTGTAGATTTTATATTGCAATTATTTCTTATTCGATGATTGAACATAATAAATGATAAAACTGTGAAGTTTATTAAAATCTATTGTCAAATAGATAATTAAAAGACGCAACTGTTGGTACTCAGACATGTATAGATTATCGCTGAAATTTTGAAGTTATCGCAGTTATAGTGAAAAAAGTTGATTTTTTGCCAATTTCGTCATTCTCCGGTTTCTGCGCGCGGCGCGTCAAAAAACACGGATTTTATTTTCAAAAAATTATATCACGGAATCCTGTTAATGAACTCCTCCCATTTTTTAGAATATAATGTCCGGGGAATCCGATAAAAATATTTCCAGACATAGGCTCTTTGGTCCAGACACCGTCAAAACGGCATTTAAAATTTCATACGCCCTTTTAATGTGTTAGGCATGATTTTTGAAACTTTTTACTTTTTTCTTTAAAAGGCTAACTTATCACCTTTCATTTGCGTGTAAGACAATTGAAATCGGTTAAAATGGCAAGGAGTTATGATTTTTCGAAAAAAGTGGTTTTTGTGAAAATCGACGGAAATGGCCATTTTCAGACCACCCTAACACGGCGCAGATCACCCTAATGGCCAAACAAAAAATACGGGTCTAATTATTTCGGCCAGGGAACCCCCAGAAAAATTTTGAGCCCGATCCGAGGACTTTTGTTTTTTCCATGCTGTTTTCGTGGGGAATTGCTGTATATAAGAAAATATTTTTTTTCAAGAAAAATCACCAAAAATCAGGATCAAATCGGATCATTTTGCACCCTTGGACAAAGTTGTAGGGAATTAAATTTCCTACAAGAATCTCACGCTTGGACAATTTTGGGCGAGACCTGCGCCACCTAGCAGAAAATTACTGAAACGATGTTTTTCCCCATACACTTTCGTGATTTTCCCCATATTAACTTACACGTTTCCCTTTGTTTCGTCGTCCGTGTCTGTCGCGGGTGACCATGAATGGCCATGATCGATGACGACCAACTTTTTCAAAACTTTTTTTCGTAAAATCGCGATAACTCGTGATGTTTATAAGCAAACCCCTTATGTCTATATATCAAAATTTTTGTAATTGTCTGCTCTACAACTTTGTAGAACATTATTAACTCTTAAAAAAAACCCCTACAAAGTTAGAAAAAACACGAAATTTTAAAATGAAAAATTTTGTTCTAAATGAAAAAATGACCCTTCTGGGACAATGTAGATTCGAAAAAAACATTAAATTTCCCATAAAATGACATGTTCCAAAATTTTGTACAGTCGAGTAACGGAAAATGGGAGAATTTTTAAAACTTTTTTAGTGTTTTTCTCGATGAAAAAAACGTTTATTCGGAATTCTGAGAACGCCATCAAATCGGGCGTCTAATTTTACACAAAAGTCACTTTGACACCAAATTTCTATCTCATCACCGTTTCAGGCTGCAAATTATTGAAAAACACCTCTTTTTTCGCATGTTCAAAAATGGAAGGGGTCGTACCTCCCCTCCGTCACGAGATATCAAAAAACGGACCTCAGATTCGTGATCAGGGACAAAAGTTACCCTTTAGGACAAAGTTTCACGCAAATCGAAGAGGGGTCGGGGCAACTGCTGTGTGAGTTTGCGGAGAATTACCCATATCCAAATTGATCAGAAAATCTTTTTAAATATTCAACAAAAAATGTAGTTCACCTAATCATTCATCAAAATGCGTTTAAGAGCGAGTTTTTCACCAATGTGTAACAGGTCATATCGAGGTGCTCCGATTTGGATGAAACTTTCAGCGTTTGTTTGTCTATACATGAGATGAACTCATGCCAAATATGAGCCCTCTACGACAAAGGAAAGTGGGGTAAAACGGGCTTTGAAGTTTGAGGTCGAAAAAACATTTAAAATCTTAAAATTGCTCGCATTTCCGTAAAACTTCTTCAATTCCAACTCTCTTAAATGCATTCCAAAGGTCTTTTGAAGCACTTCAAAATGTGCCATAGACATCCAGGATTGGTTTAACTTTTTCTCATAGCTTTTGCAAATAACTGTTAAAAATGGATTTTTTTAAAACCTTAATATCTTTTTCCAACAGCCTCCAACACCCATACTCCCATAGGTCAAAAGATAGGTAATTTCATGGACTATAAGCTTACGGAAATAACTTTTTGGCCAATCACAGTTTTTCTCATAGTTTTTCGATTTTTCTATAACAAACATTTTACAACGTTAGTTTTTGCCCTGTAGGCCGTCATAGCGGCACTTTTTGGTCTCAATTTAGTCATATTCGGAATCCTCGGAAAATTTCACGTAAGTTAGAAGTATTGGAGTTGTAAATTTGATTAGAAAAAATGCCATTGAAAATCAATTAAAATATTTTTTAACATTTTGTCGGATTAGGGGTAAAACAGATATTCGCCTACTTAATAAGGCATTTGACGTATTGATCACAGGGTAAATATGATCTATTTCTTTTTTCGAAAATGTTTTATTTAATTATTTTTGAAATCAAATTTACAACTCCAATACTTCTAACTTACGTGAAATTTTCCGAGGATTCCGAATATGACAAAATTGAAACCAAAAAGTGCCGCTATGACGGCCTACAGGGCAAAAACTAAAGTTGTAAAATGTTTGTTATAGAAAAATCGAAAAACTATGAGAAAAACTGCGATTGGTCAAAAAGTTATTACCGTAAGCTTATAGTCCATGAAATTACCTATCTTTTGACCTATAGGAGTATGGGTGTTGGAGGCTGTTGGAAAAAGATATTGAGGTTTAAAAAAAAAACAATTTTTAACAGTTATTTGCAAAAGCTATGAGAAAAAATCAAACCAATCCTGGATGTCTATGGATGTCATTTTAAAGTGCTTCAAAAGACCTTTCGAATGCATCTAAGAGAGTTGGAATTGAAAAAGTTTTACGGAAATGCGAGCAATTTTAAGATTTTTAATGTTTTTTCGACCTCAAACTTCAAAGCCCGTTTTACCCCACTTCCCTTTGTCGTAGAGGGCTCATATTTGGCATGAGTTCATATCATGCATAGACAAACAAACGCTGAAAGTTTCATCCAAGTCGGAGCACCTCAATACGACCTCTAGAACAAACCGAGCAATATTTACAAATATTGCCTCTTAAATGTCTTTTTTCAATTCCATCGTGATACTACTTACTATTCCTGTAATTCTTGAAAGACAAAAACGCCTACTTTTCTAGACCAAAAATAACAAATTCAAATAGTTACCCTTTTCAAAATAAATGCTGAAAAGTTCTACTTTTCAACACATAAATGGATGATGAAAAGTTGAACTTGTCAGCACTTGTTTCGAAAAGTAATACTTTTCATATTTTTTTTTATTTAAACGAATAGATGACAAAAAAAATTACTTAAAATTCTACTCGAAGGGTATTTTTCGGAATAACAAAAAATGTTGCATGGAACTCGTTGCAAAACATAATTTTTCAGCACTCGTAGTATTTATCCAACTCGGTAAACCTCGGTGAATCTTCTTTTTCCAACTTGTTGCATACTGTTGCTATTTTGCAGTTTGAAAGATTGTGACCAAAATTCAAAATATGTATTCATATGAAAAATATGGTTTTAAGGTATTTAAATAAATAATAATCATTGGAAATTAATATTGGAATAGAATTAATCAAATTGACAAGATTTTGCAAACCCCTGCACTGACAAACAAATCCCCATGAAAAGCTCGGCTCAACAGACACCCCAAGAGGGTGTCAACAATCAACACCGGCCGCCATGGCACATCGTCGTCTGCTCGGTCATAATTTCAGGACCATTGCCGAAACCCACCAGATATGATCAGTTGTCTGTCACCTGAGCGGGGGTAGACGGCCGTTAACTGTGAACGGAACCTGGCTCCAAGTGGGCATCGAAAGGTGATTTTTCCACAAAGGGCTTTGCTGAAATTGCATCACTCTTGATGGACGAATGGGCAAACACTGCCATTACTATGGACTGGGAAGGCTTGACAAATGGCATTTGTCTGGGTCGGACTGGGCTGGGAATCCAACGGAAGCTGGTCCACCTGGGTAAATTTTCACCCCTTCTCAAACGAGCTCGAATTTAGATGCATATCTTGAAAGGGAAAACTTTGCAAAGAATTTTCCTGGACAAATTGGATGCGTCGCTTGGTGACTTGAACGACGACGTGACGATCATGAAAGTGCATATTTGAAGAGGAATTTGTTCGAGTGAATGCACTCCGAAGAGGGATCCCGCAGGCTGCGGCTATTGGGACGACCATTGGCGTGCAGTCCGCTTTACGGCTCGATGACTTTGCAAATGAGATTTCGAGCAGTCATTCGGCCGTGACATTTCAATTTCGGCTTTGTGCTGGCAAATGGTTGAAATTACTGAAGGGATTGTGGATTGAAGAAGATGATGCTTTGGGCAGTTTTTGATTATGTTTAAATTTGTCTTTCGAAAAGTTGGCGAAACACTTTTAAATTTTGTTGCATTTTAGGCACATACTTCATCTTTCCTAAAAGTCAAAATAATAAATTTGAGTGAAAAAAGTCATGTACGTACTTTTTGACAAAATTGAGCTATAAACGCCCCATAAAGTTTAACATGCAGCTGGATTGCTACTTTTTTATTATATTTGTAAAAAACACATTGTGAAAATGTAAAATGTAAAATGTAAAATGTAAAATGTAAAATGTAAAATGTAAAATGTAAAATGTAAAATGTAAAATGTAAAATGTAAAATGTAAAATGTAAAATGTAAAATGTAAAATGTAAAATGTAAAATGTAAAATGTAAAATGTAAAATGTAAAATGTAAATTTACATTCAGTAAAATGTAAAATGTATGTATTTTTTTATTTAATTTTAGATTTTTTTTTTCAAGATGTAGTTGCTTATCAAATCTTTATTCATTTTATTTTAGTGGAAATGTAAAGAAGTACAAAAGATTCGAATGGTTTAGCAAACAGCATCATAATATTAAAGTATCTTAAAAACATGCGAAAATAGCTTGCTAGGCATGTTCCAATTTGTGAGGATTTCTACACTACGGTAATTTCATTTTACAACGAGGTAATTCCAGTGACCTAAATTTCAAAATCCCAAGATCTCACCGTCACCAACCTGGAACCTCCTCCAGGAAATAAGTTGATTTAGCTCGCCAGATCCAGTGCGAAATTTCACCGTATAACGTGTTCATTACCCGTGTCGTGCGCGCTCAAGTTTCTTTGCTGCTAGGAACCACGTGGACGACGACAGGATTTTCCTGAAACCGTGGCAAAATGTAGAATCCTAATCCGTTTTATGCTAATGGAATGACGTCGACGATATGTGGAGATGCGCTTCGGATATGATGCCAGAATCTAGCCTCGAGATTTTTTCTTTCCTCTCAACACGAAAAAAAAAAGAAAATAGCATAACGTCAGAGGAGTTTGCATATGGCACCAAGGCTGACTTTCATTGGATGATGTTTTTTGTGTATCGCCCTATCTTTCACAGCAGCAGAAGAGTGATCAAATGTTCACATGAGATGAGCAAGTTTAGGCACCAGCAGCCAGGAGGCGATAAATGAAGATGAGGATTTTTCAGCTTTTTCCAGGACACCGCGGGCTGCGATAAGATTGATTGCCGTGTGCGCGAGAATTGAAGCGATTTGCTTGCTCAAGGGGGAGGCTGCTGTGAGGAACGGTGAGGAAAAGGAACTGCGAAGGAAATTTTGATGGGAAAATATACAAGAGGGTGACTTTGAAAGTTCAATGTTTCAGAAAAAAATAATTTAATTTAAGAAGCATTACAAAATAAATTGTATACGCCTTTTTGAAAAAGGAGTTTTCAGGATTTTTACAATTTTTCAATTTGAAGCTAAATTAAATTTTCAATTGGAAAATACTTAGCCGATTTTATCATAAAGTGCACCGTTTCTGGTTTTAAAGGATGAGATTGTAGGAAATTTTAATATTATTGTTTTTTTATACTTTATGGAGTAAAGCCACCCTTACATAAATAAGTTTTAAAGGTTGAGAAAATTTCTCCTCATTGAGACTTTGAATCACAATCTATGAAAATGAGTTAATTAGTGTTGATAAGTAAGTGTCACCTAATTAGCCGGTATTTTTCAACTGACGATATCTCCATAACGATTGGTTTAATTGTCATCGTTAAAGAAAGAGAAATTTTCTTATCACTACAATTCAAATAATAATAAACAAATAATAAATTAAGAAAATAATCTTCTTATCTTTTCAAAAAGTTATGCCTCATTTGAAAATAAAAAAATCTAGCTGGCTCACTTCCGTTTGAGAAATTTATTGATTCATTTTAGTAAAAAAAAACGCTCTCAAGAAGCCGTAATTGAACGTCAATGTGGTGATTTGGCAGCAATTGGAGCCCGGTGAAAAAACATGACCTTTTCTTTATTGAAATAAATTCTTTCACAAATTAATCACATAAAAAATTAATTCGAAACAACATGTTCGCAAAGTAACATATTTTTTGAGCATTTTTTTTTATAATAAATCTTTCAATTTATTTTTCGATGACCATATTGATCCAACAAAAAGTACATTTTGCAAGACCTTTTCATGTTTAAATTTACTTCATATGACTTTGGTTGAGTTTTCATTTGCAGAACAAAATTTCAAGAGATTTCGAATTATTTTGATATATGTAAACAATATTGAATGAAAATAGGTTATAAAATAAAATTAATTCCAAATAATTTCAAACAAACAGTAAGGTAGGCAAAATTTGAATAAATGATGGTAACCCTGCAACAAATTATAAAAATTTAAGTATTTGGATTTTTAACTCGCTGAAAAATTTCAATGATATTCGTTGGTTTGGTTACAAATATCATTGAAATTTTCCAGTAAATTAAAAATCCAAATACTTCAGTTTTTATATTTTGTTACAGGGTTACCACTCAAATTAAATTTTTAAATACATGTTCAATATTGTTTTTTTTCATATTTATTTTTTATTTTCGATCTAGTAATAAATATTTTGAAGCAAATTGAGAAAAGAAAATATTTGATTTTTCGTTGATCCATCGTTCACACGATAGTAAAAATTAAACAGATTTGCTGCATAAATGTTGTCAAAGTCATTGAAATTCAGGCAGCGAATGACAAATATTGTTAAAGCTGCCTGAAATAAATTAACCACCACCACCATTGAAATTCATTGCACAGAAACTCATTTTGCCAAATTTTTCAACGAATTTGACGTTTTGTTAAATTTTTTTGTTCTCTCAATTCTTGGGTGTATCAAAAGGAAAACTGATAAAGGTATTTTTTATTATTTTTCTAAGAATGTTCGAAAAATTTATAAATTTTCTGATATTCAATGTTATAATAAAATATTAATATTATCATTCATGATTGAAAAATCTCTACTGTAAACATAGCTTTAATTTAATTCTTGCCTTCAGTGATAAAAAAATCACATAAAAAAGACTCAAAATATTTGAAAAAAAGATTGCAATCATTTGAAAAAATACTCACAGAAATCGATAAAATAATTTAACTAAATTGTTAGAAATATGCAAAAACTAGAAGAAAAATTTATAAGTACCAAACATCACAAAACCTAACTGTCTAAAATAATGCAAAATCTAACAGCCTTTTCCACATTTTATCTTCAAAAAAATAAATCAAACAATCTAGAAAACTGATTAACAAACAGCAGATGAGAAAAAATGCTCCAGTTGAGAAGAAAAAAATAACTTACAAAACTTATTTAAATAAAAAAAAAAAGGAACATTTTAATGAACATGCTTAGTAAAAATAATCAAAAGCTTTACTCATATTAAAATACTAGTTTATTTAGAGAGTTTTAAAAAAATCAAGAAATGCAAATTCTTTCAAAATTAAAAAAAAATATTTAAGACATAAACAAATGGTTAAAATGAATTAACTCAATAATTTTCTTTTTAATTTTTGAAGAAATATTCATTGTAAAAAAATATTTTAACTGACAAAATAAACAAAGTTTTTATTTTATTTGTTTCATCACCTTTTAAAAACTATTTGATTTTTCTTCTCAATATGATTTGTTTGTGTTGTGAGTGAAAAACTGAACACAAGAAAAATGACAAATGTAAAAAATCCAATTGTTGCAGCCAACCATTGGCCACTCCACCCTAACTCCTCTTAGTACATTGTAAACAAGTACCCCTCGCCAAAGCAGTGTGGTGAATTACCAAATGTCACCACACTGATACACAAACACAACGTAGGGTAGATTTGACATTTGTTTATTTACGATCTGTGATTGAAGAAGATTAGTGCTTAGATTTTAGAACAAATGTTACGTTTTAAGTTTAGTGAAATAAATCGTTCTCTTTCTACTTAAGCCTCCGAGCAGGCAAGTCGCCTCTCGGAGCACTCGAATCCGGTGTTTCATTTATACCGCCCGAACTCTGGTCCGCTGGTCGTCCGCTTCGTCTGCTGCTGGAAGGAATCGGTGAGTTGGTGGTTCTGGCCCCCGCGGAGTCGGCCCCTGGCCGAACACCAATTGATTGAAAAAAAAACACAACCATTTCATAATCTGAATAAACTCAATATTAAGCAAATCTTCTAAAAAAAAGTAAATCTTCATAGCCTTTCTTTTTAAAAAAGGAAACACAGATTGACTTTTTCTTGCAAATTAATCCACTGAATTAACTAATTTAAATATACGTATTCAATAGCTATTTTATGTCTTTTTCTTATCAATTTATTCAAGCGTAAACGTAATAAATGTAAATAAATGTTGTAAATTTGCGTAAAGAAATGTTTTGTTTATTGTTTGATGTGAAAAAAAAGTTAAAAATGAACAATCCCCTTATTACGATCTCAAAATTGGTCATCCTACACCCCGTTTATGAAAAATTCATATTCGATTTTCGGTGCGCCATCGATACTCTCACTCACGCTTGGTTTGCGAACAAATTTTTCGATGATATCGATATGGGAACACACACACACACACACACCGATTCCGATGCATCCGTCATTGCCAAAACATCAGCTGAGTTTTATGATGCGAGTGAGTTTAGCTTTCGCACCATCACCAGAAGAGATTTTTGGTTCGACTTTGGCTCGACGGTGTGACATGAATGACAGATTGATACGGCCAATTTCGCGTTATTAGAATTTTGATTTAGGCCCCTGGGATAATGTATCACTCTTGAGCACTCTTTCCCAGCCGAAAAAGAGGGTTGATTTTTTGGGCATAATTTTCGTGCTGGCGTGACGAGAAAGTCAATGTTTGGACTTTGGGCTTATACGATAATAAATGTTTTCGAAAAAAAGCTTGTATAATAACAGCAATAGAGTTATAAATAATTCACCTTTCCCGAAACAGGTTTTCTCTCACCTGTAGGATTCTGTACAGGGAGGGCCGGGCAAATAAAGGTGAGCATCATAAAATCATAAAGTTGGACCCGAGTAGAACCGACACGGGGAACGGAATTCTTTTGTGAATCAGCAGCTAGTCCATAACGCCGGGAACCTGTTTCTAATTAAATTAATAGCCACAACAAGATCAGAACCGCGCGAACGGGCCTGGATCGAGATAGAGCTCGAATAATACACATTAAAATCCAATCGACATCTTCGACGGCTTGCCAAAAGTCCAACGACGTTTCCTCTTGGATCTTGGATCTCAGAGGTTTTACGGAGAGGGGAATAAAAGAGTTCTGCCGACTAGAACATTTCAAAGTTACGGTAAGACTGGGTCATCACCATTTTGAACAGGTATACGCGGGTATTCAATCGCAGCTTCGGGGTCGTAAACAACATTATAAAATTGTTAAACAATAAACCCAACTAGCACCGTTGAGCTGGGAATAAACGAGAACTGGCAGGGGTGAATTTGATCATGTTTTGGTTGTAGAAAATACTAAGAAATTTCACGAAATTCATGAATTCATGTAAAACTCCCACAAATTTTAAGAAAAAAAACCCGATTTCATCCCCATAATTTCCAATTCCTGCCCAATTTCAAACCGATTGCCGTGTAGCTGTGATAAAAATTTATGATCCCAACATGCTCGGAAACACGATACCAATTTACGGTGTTGGGCCCCCAAATTGGTAAAAAAGTAAGCTCAAACTCAAGCTCAAATCTCGTTTGCAAAAAGGTGAAAAAAAAAGATCCCAACTTGGACAGCAAAAGTGTGTCTATTGCCCAAATTGGGAGCAAATTGCGCACCCGAACCTGGCCCCACTGGAATCCGGCGATTAATTTCGGCTTCTTGAGATCGACACTTGGGAAGAAGGAGAGTGACGACCACTTTCGCAGACGCAGACTTGGGACCGTGCTATAATGAGGTAGCAATGTTTCAATCACCCAGACCTAATCAAATGAAGTGGTTTGTGTTGTTCCCCTCCTAAGGGGAAGCAAATTGGAGAAAAAAGGAAGTTTTTTGTAGCAGAGGTACTTCGACATGGTAATAGAACAGTCGTAAAGACGTTACTTACGAGTTTGAAGTTTACGCAGAACAAGGGGTTTGAGACAATAGGGTGATCTTCACAGCAAAAAATTGTTTAAAAATGGAAGCTGTAATATTGAATGTTTAAAAAAGGAAGGTGTAATATTACATCTGTTATAGACGAATTGCTACTGAAAATTATACCAAACATATTTTACTCTTAAAATGTTTACTATTTCGATGGAAGGTGTAATTTTGCGTCTTATTTGATGCAATATTGCACACAATAGTTTTCGCACCTCTACTTCGACAGCAATTTTTTCAACTGTCAAATATTGTTGTTGTGAATGTTCAGAAAAGTGGTGCTACTTCTTGTCCGGCTCGAGCAGCCAGATTCCGTCACCGGCGTCGTTGTTTAAAGTGTCTGCACTACGGTTGATCCGGTGTGGTCCGGTTGAAGGTAGTTGCCAGTTGTCGCGGACGGGAG
Organism: Culex quinquefasciatus; assembly: GCF_015732765.1. NCBI lineage: Eukaryota > Metazoa > Arthropoda > Insecta > Diptera > Culicidae > Culex > Culex quinquefasciatus. The sequence goes on along the minus strand of NC_051862.1, from coordinate 31,656,374 downwards.
TTCGAGCCGCTTGAGCAACCAGATTCCGTCACCGTCGTTTTGTGTTTTAGTGCTTTTTTCTGGTCCGGTTGGAGGAAGTGTCCGGGTGTTTAGGCCACTCCCTCTGGTCCAATATTTTTGATTCTGTCGTTGTCTAAAGTGTTTGCGTGTGTGCGCGTGTTTCGGTAGATTTTCCGGTCCAGGTGGAAGATGTTACTGCTCGTCGCGTCCGGGAGTTTGAGCCGTTCGGGCGTCCAACAGTCGTGGCAAATTCCGTCCGATTGTCAAGGCACTCACGATAACATGGCCATCACAACCGGTATTTAGATAAGTATTTTTGTTTTCTTTTAAAAAACATGATACTTTGTTGAAATTATTGTACTTTTTCAGGTGAATATCTCAAGTGTGATGATATCTCATGGAATTCGACTGTCCGGTCAAGGTCCCGGGTCACGACGGCGTCGTCGTATAGGACCACTGCAACGGAACCAACAACCGATCTCCCCAGCTTGTTGCCAATGGAACCAGTCCAAACGGGTTCGGAATAATGCCGCCGCTTGTCATCAGATTGATACGGCCGGCATTGGTGGGATGCCATACGCCAGCATCCGGAAGATCGACGTGAGCGTCTGTCACACTTATATAGAACCAGTTGGCCAAGCCATCACCAACGATAACCCCACACCAACGAACCTAACCGACAAAGTACTGCAGCCCCCCAAACGCTTAATTAATAAAATATTCCCCAATCCATGTTTTGTTTATGTTCTCTCTCTGAAATGACAGTTCTATATCAGTCCACACAACTCTACTAAAAATGACTTAAATTAGGCATTTTTAGATGTAATATTGCCTATTCCTTGGCAATTTTAAGCATTTTCTAGTGTAAAATTCATCATTATATGCGGTAAATTTATCTCATATATGAGATAAATTTACCACTTTATAGAGGTAAAATTAAACATTTTTTCTGACATAAAAGATGTACCCCTTCCCAGATGTAATATTACCACGATTTTTTTTTCTGTGTTGTTCAATCCATCTAAGCAATTGTCTACGAAATCGGTCTATTCCGGCTGAAGCTTTTTTGGAGCCTTTGTTTGCCCAAAGAAGCCAGTTTACATCATTAGTTTGTCAATAAAAATGTCCTTACAAATTTGGCAGCTGTCCACACAAAAATGATATAGAGCAATTCCAGCTCAAATCAGGAATATTTTTGGTACTTTTGTACCCGACCCTCTCCGATTTTGATACGGCTTTGATACGGAAACTTTTTAGACATGTTATCCTAGGCCTATATAAGCCATTTTTGTGTATATGGAGCCAATTGTTCTTGAAAATAACATTTGAAAAGGGCGTAAGTAATTTAAATATTTTAGTTTTTTGTAATTCAAAAATTACTGCAACTCAAAGCCGTTTCATCGTTTCAAAAAGTGATCATACAATTTCATACAATTGTTAATTTTAAAAAATAAATTTTAAGGTGATGTCACGATTTTTTTTTGTTCAAAATTTTTAAGGAAATAGCCTAAAATGATATAAATAGACTTACGAAAAATGCAGGATGTTATGTCTTTCCTAAAAAAATACAAAAATAATTTACTAAAACTGTTTTTTAAGTTTCAATTTTCAAAAACCGATAGTGCGAATCGATTTTCCAGACAATTTCAATAAAAGTCTTCATATTGACCATCGTCGTATGTCCAATCCTTGTGAAGATACATCGGTTTTAAAAATAAAAGTGTTAAAAAATAGGGTTTTATAGTGGTTTTTGGAAATGACAGATTTGATTTTTCAGTTTCGTAAATATTTTTACCGAAAAGCTCGTCCAATTTCCCATAAGTTTGTCTTTGACAGCTTTTCAATTTGACTCGTTTTAATATTTACGTAAGCTTATCTACTATCCAGGTTTCTACCACACTAAAAAAAATATGCTATTCTCAGTTATGAGTAGGCTTAGTGATTTTTCACGCTCAAAAATTGCAAATTTCACGGGGACCTCAATTTCAAAACACCAAATTTCACGCAAATTTCGCGGAACGTGAAAAATGTTCAAATAACTCTAGAAACTTATGTTTAAATCACAGAAACTGCTTTTTATACTTCAATCTTTGAACCTGACACAAAAAAAAACATCTCCTAATTTTCCAAAAAGATTCCACCTGGTTTATGGGTGGGCTCTATATAAAATTTATATTTTGTAACAAAGTGTAGGACATGCGTATTCTCATTTATTGGATTTTTTTTTAACATTCGACTTATAAAATAGTTTTCGCTGAATTGCTTCATTTTGTTGAATTTTATATCAAAGCAAGATTTAACAGTCTTGTCCAGCCAAAATGGGTTGAATAATTTGTATTAAAAAAACAAATTAAAAAAAATTAAAGGTTTTCATCACCTTATTTGAAATTTGATTTGAATTTAAAAAAATTAAGCAAAATTAATATATTTGTAACGAAATCGAAATTTTTATACAAAATGAAAACAAAAACAAAAAAGTAGTATTGTTTTACTTTCACAGGAATCATCCGCCCAAATAATCAAATATCGTTAAGATAAAACAGGTCTCAGAAAAATCTGATTTTTTAAAGTTGATTTTAAAGATAAAAAAATACCCTTCATTTTAATTTGAATAAAACAAAGCCTGATTCTTTTAATTTCTTATGAAACTTTACTTTTAAAATAAAACAGCAGTTAAATTTTTATTAAAGCAAATAAAAATATTACTAAACTTAGTTAGTTTCTAAAAAAAACTGAAAAATTTGAGCTATTTTTCAAATGATTCATATCAAGCTTTTCAATTGTAAACTAAAACAATTTACATAAGTAGTCTGTATATTTATTATTTCGTTATTTCGAAAAAAAAAATTTGCGAAAATTGATAAATTTCACGTATTTACGCCGTCCACGAAATCGTCAAAAATCACTAATCCTATGTTTGTAATTAAACAAGGGTATTCACTCGCTTAATTCTACAGCATTTCATAAGATTATTTTTTCTCTTATTTGAGTTTGATAAATCATTTTGAGAAAAATCGTCACAGTTTCACACAAACATAAAATTTTACGGAATTTCACGGAAAAAACAAATTTCATGGATTTCACGCTGTTCGCAAAATCGTGAAATTTCACTAACCCTACAGATAACCTTAGATTAAAATTACAGAAACCGCTTTTTATGTTTCATTTTATATTATTTTAGAAAAAAAACTAAAAAAAATCTACACAAGTTCCAAAAATGTTACTACGTGGTTTATGGATGGGCCCAGTAAAAATATTATATGGTGGACTTTTTTATAAAACTTAATTAAACATCAATAGGCAAATACAATTTAACCAGTAACGAAATCTAGAAAATATTATGCAATATCAGAACAAAAAAAAAACAAAAAAAAATAACTTTCACGAGATTTATCCATCCAAATAAACAAATTTCGTGAAAATTAAACAGGACTCAGAAAAATATGAAATGTGACTTCAACACCTAAACTACTTAGCTCGAGAAAAGGAGGATTTCTTATGGAAATTTATACTTTTCTCTAGCTTGGGAATTCTACTTATTAAATCTTGAGTAAATATAGCTTGAATTTAATGAAAGTTTAAAATATCCTTTCAAATAAAAAAAGGTATTAAATTGTTATGCTCAAATTGTTGTTATATCAAATTGTTTCCTTTAAAAAAAATCTGATAAACTATCCTTGTGATAACTTGATGATTCCAAAAATATGTGTTTTACTTTGACTGAATTTTGTTAACATCATTTAAGTATTCGCAGCATTCACTTCTCAATAAATATTGTAACGATTTAATGTTAATGTATGTTCTGCTAACAGTTCTTCAATTGGTTCATATAACTAGTGCGGCCATCCCGGGAATTCCCGGGACAAAAATCCCGGAATTTTCCCAAAACCGAGAATTCCCGAATCCCGGGATTTTCCATAATTTGTCCCGGGAATTCCCGAAATTGAAAAAAATAATCATATTTTGTTGCATTTCAATTTGTATTCGGTGAATATCAACATTTATTTGACTTATTAGGTAAAAATATTATAGTTTTAGTTAACAGGTCCGCAAAATGCCTAACGCTTGAATTTTTTTTCTCTTTTATTTTTTTAAATAGAATGGATATATTTACGTGTATTTTGAATTTTAAATTTGAATGAAAATCTCATGTTAAAATATTTTTAATCAAATACCGGCATCTGGGGCAAATAACGACAAATGCTACTTAAGCAAAAAAATATATATATAAGTTATGTACGGGGTTCCCGGGAAGCGGGCCATGTTGGCTGCTTCCCGGCCCGTGGGGAGGTTCGGACGATTAACTTCAGCACTGCACTGGTTGAAGGATGAAACTTGACTGACTCTTTATTATTTCAGAAAGAATGCTTAGTATGACAAGTCTGCAAGTGTTGGTGCAATACGGCTAGGGGTGCCAGGCCGTAACTACCCCATCGTTAGACTCGAATCGTCTCGATTCGACTTTAAAAAACTATTTTAGTTTTTTTTTTCTCTGAGTTCCACTGATGTGCTCGAGTTGCTGCGGAGTTCGTCCAAGGGCGGATGCCTGACGTATCGAGGACATCACATTCCCAATGACTGTTCCAGGCTAGACGGAGTCCTGACGTGTCGAGGGCCTCACAAATCTAGTTGTCTGGAGCCCCGGGATGGCAACAGGAAGGATTCCTGACGTATCAAGGATATCACATTCCTAGCATTTGGTTGATGCGGCTCAGGCTCATAGGAATTATGAGAATTTTCTGGTTTGATTTAAACGATTTCTTGCTAACTTGTCCTACCAAACTTAATTCTAACAGCGATATTCGGTGTACAGTTTCTTAGTAGCATCCATCAGAATTTTTGCAGGCTAAGGCTTTTGGAAGGGACAAAAGCACTTGGGTTGAGGTTGAGCTATGTCTGCTCTCTCCTCAATCACGGCATAAAACCCTTTTTTTTTTTTGTTCTTTTCGTTAACGCCACAATGATTACGAATTTTACAATTACAACTCATTCTTCATATCCATTACTACCTCTCAAAACGCTGGTTAGGTTCATTGGGGAGAAATTAGCCTGGTTGTTTTGCACGTCTGCTGCTTTCCCTAGACGTGGTTACCAAGCGGGTGTTGAGTGAATATGGTGGAAGTCTAAAAGTAAAAAGCGTTAGAAATATCAAATAAAAGAAGGAATGAAGATGCTATTGATTTTTTTCGATGCTGTTTGCCTGCCAGTCCTCGGTTTCGGCTCGTGATTATCATCCTGATTCTCTATGGATCAAAAAGTATTGGTTAATATTCGATGTTTATAGTGAAAGTAAAAGACAGATAACAGTAGAGATAGACAACTTACAACAAGTACACAAAATGTTACACAGAAAATGCCAATACAACGACTCCTCCATCGTCAAACAAAGGTGCATTTTCTCTTTCAGCATTATGGTAGTCATGATGCTGTTTTTGTGTATTTGATACTTATTGTAAAAGTAAAAGGCGGATGAAAGTAAAGTAAATAGCTTACATTTAGTAAATAAAATGTTTAACAAAAATGCCAATGAAAATCTTCAAATTGGGGCTCCAATTGAGCAACACGACCATATGATAATATTGTGCGAATCGACCTCGGATAATTTGATGAAAACAGAATTAATTTCAGGAAAAAAAAATACATCATGCTTTGTAACAATTGCCCGTCCATTTTTTTTTTTTTTGGTTAGGGAATTTTAAAAGTAATGTGAAAACACAATGGTGAAAAATTGTCAAGCTAGTTCGTAATTTCAAATTACAAATTTCCAAGTTTGTAATACTGAATTACAAACATGAAAAAAAATATATTTATATTGAATGTAATCTAAGATTACGTAATCCTCGATTACAATTCACTTGTACCCTTTGTATTTCCATGTAATAATGGATTACAATAAAATTACACAACGTCTCAATTTTTAAAGTTTTTAAAAATTTTTAATTTTTAATGTTTAATTTTTAATTTTTAATTTTTAATTTTTAATTTTTAATTTTTAATTTTTAATTTTTAATTTTTAATTTTTAATTTTTAATTTTTAATTTTTAATTTTTAATTTTTAATTTTTAATTTTTAATTTTTAATTTTTAATTTTTAATTTTTAATTTTTAATTTTTAATTTTTAATTTTTAATTTTTAATTTTTAATTTTTAATTTTTAATTTTTAATTTTTAATTTTTAATTTTTAATTTTTAATTTTTAATTTTTAATTTTTAATTTTTAATTTTTAATTTTTAATTTTTAATTTTTAATTTTTAATTTTTAATTTTTAATTTTTAATTTTTAATTTTTAATTTTTAATTTTTAATTTTTAATTTTTAATTTTTAATTTTTAATTTTTAATTTTTAATTTTTAATTTTTAATTTTTAATTTTTAATTTTTAATTTTTAATTTTTAATTTTTAATTTTTAATTTTTAATTTTTAATTTTTAATTTTTAATTTTTAATTTTTAATTTTTAATTTTTAATTTTTAATTTTTAATTTTTAATTTTTAATTTTTAATTTTTAATTTTTAATTTTTAATTTTTAATTTTTAATTTTTAATTTTTAATTTTTAATTTTTAATTTTTAATTTTTAATTTTTAATTTTTAATTTTTAATTTTTAATTTTTAATTTTTAATTTTTAATTTTTAATTTTTAATTTTTAATTTTTAATTTTTAATTTTTAATTTTTAATTTTTAATTTTTAATTTTTAATTTTTAATTTTTAATTTTTAATTTTTAATTTTTAATTTTTAATTTTTAATTTTTAATTTTTAATTTTTAATTTTTAATTTTTAATTTTTAATTTTTAATTTTTAATTTTTAATTTTTAATTTTTAATTTTTAATTTTTAATTTTTAATTTTTAATTTTTAATTTTTAATTTTTAATTTTTAATTTTTAATTTTTAATTTTTAATTTTTAATTTTTAATTTTTAATTTTTAATTTTTAATTTTTAATTTTTAATTTTTAATTTTTAATTTTTAATTTTTAATTTTTAATTTTTAATTTTTAATTTTTATAGAACTCTTTTGGTTTTGGATATTTCGTTGCAATCGCGTCAGCGCGACGACCATGTCAAAGCATTTTCTGCTGACCATCGTATCGTTCAAATATCGTCTTCTTTCCTACGCGGTGACGACCGTTTCAAAGCATTTTCTGCTGACCATCGTATCATCCACATATCGTCTTCGTTCATACGCGGGGGGTTTGTTTTCTTCACTTAAATTTACGGCAAAATCTAATTTTGCCCTATACTAAGACCTTATAGCTTGTGTCGACTACGATTTCGCAATATCGACACAGGAAATTGCTGGTTAACCAGACTTTTTGTCCTAAATTTATTGCAAAATCTAATTTTGCCCTATGCTAAACACTTATAGCCTGTGTCGACTACGATTTCGCAATATCGACACAGGAAATTGCTGGTGAACCAGACTTTTTGCCCTACATTTATTGTACTAAAACTTAATAATTACTTACCTTAAGTCTCGGTAATTCACCGAGACGACCGACTGCGCCAGTTATGTACGGGGTTCCCGGGAAGCGGGCCATGTTGGCTGCTTCCCGGCCCGTGGGGAGGTTCGGACGATTAACTTCAGCACTGCACTGGTTGAAGGATGAAACTTGACTGACTCTTTATTATTTCAGAAAGAATGCTTAGTATGACAAGTCTGCAAGTGTTGGTGCAATACGGCTAGGGGTGCCAGGCCGTAACTTATATATATATATATATATATATATATATATATATATATATATATATATATATATATATATATATATATATATATATATATATATATATATATATATATATATATATATATATATATTTGACTGATTTCAGTTAAAACAGGAACAGAACAAAACAATTAGTACACCGAGTTCCAAATTATTGCTCTAAAATCTCCTGTACTTATTCAGACTTTAGACCCGATTTTCCTCCGGTTGGCGGTAGTAACTTTATGTTAATTTGTTGATTTTGTTTTATATAAATTAATGAATTCAAAACTTATTTAAAATTTTATTTTGACTGGTATCATTATATTTGCTGTCTTTTTTTTTTTTTTTAGACTTATAAAATAAACTTTTTAAGCTGTTTTACTCATGGCATATAAAAAAATATAAAGGAAATATTTTCATAAAGACTTATGTAATTTGAACCGCAAATAAAAAAAAAAAATATTCAAATTGAAATTAAAAATTGTAGTTGATTTAAAATCCAAACACCACAAAGAACAAAATTGAGGTGTATCAATTTTTATTTTCTTTTAGGCTATTCAAAAATTGTCGGCCTTGTTTAGATTGAAGTGTAGATTATCACCATTTAATATTATTAAGCTAATTCTACGATTTGAAGCTTGAAAACATAATAAATATAATGAAAACATAGATTTTATTACTGATACAAAAATTTCCCGGGATCCCGGGAATTCCCGGGATTTCAAAAATAAATTTCCCGTTTCCCGGGAAATTCAAAACCCGGGAAAATTGGACGCCCTACATATAACGCTTTTCAATTGAAATAAAATAACAAATAAAATTTTCATAAAAGGACTTAGTGGATGAAATATTTATTATGTTGTTAATTTAAAGAATTGATTTGAGAAAATTGATAAATTTCACGGGATTTCACAGAAATCTTCAAGTTTCGCGTATTTCACGCTGTCCGCGAAATCGTGAAAATTCACTAACCCTAGTTATGAGCAATGTAATTAAGGTCATATATGTAAGCCCATACATCCTATTTTTTCAACACTTTTATTTTTAAAACCGCTGTAGCTTCACAAGGATTGGACATACGACAATAATCAAAATAAAGACTTTTATTAAAAATTTTATGGGTAATCGATTCAAACTATCGTTTTTTTTTTTTAAATTTGACATTTAGACCACTTTTAAAAAAAACAGTTTTAGTAAATGATTTTGGTATTTTTTTTAGGAGAGACATAACAACCCTTTTTTGTGGGTCTCGTGGCGCAGGGGTAGCGGCTTCGGCTGCCGATCCCGATGATGCTATGAGACGCGGGTTCGATTCCCGCCTTATCCACTGAGCTTCTATCGGATGGTGAAGTAAAACGTCGTTCCCGGATTCTCCTGTCTCGTCAGAGGCGCTGGAGCAGAAATCCCACGTTAGAGGAAGACCATGCCCCGGGGGGCGTAGTGCCAATAGTTAAAAATAACAACCTGCATTTTTCGTGAGACTTTTTGTATGTTTTTAGGCTATTCCCCCAAAAAAATTAACCAAAAAAAAAACAAATTTAATTTCAGAGAAGTGGTGTGTATTTTTCTTGCAGTGTATTATTTTTTCAGAATGGTCTAAGATAACATGTCTTATATGTTTTATTGAAATTGGAGAGGGTCGGGTACAAATGTACCTGAAAAATTTCTGATTTGAGCTGGAATTGCTGGAAATAAAAATCTGTATCTTTTACAGGATTTTTTTGATCGATTCACAGAAAAGTTGTAGGTTTGGATAAGGACTACACTGAAAAATAATGATACACGGTAAAAAAATTATGATTTTGAATTTTATTTTTTGTCATTAAAACCTGATTTGCAAAAAAAAACACTATTCCATTTTTTTAATATATTGCATTTTTTGCACGTTCTGGACATCTCTGAAAAGTTCGTTTTTGATGTCTCCTAAAACATATCAGAAAATGAAAAAAATGTATTATTTTTAATCTAAATCTAGTAACAAAAAATAAAATTAAAATGGACAGCTGCCAAATTTGCATGGGAAATTTTATGGATAAACTAATGATGCAAAATGGCTTCTTTGGGCATACCGAAGGCACCAAAACAGTTTCAGCTGGGTTGAAATATACAAAAAAAAAAATTAATGACCGAAATCTCAGTGATTTTCTAAAATGGCCCAGTAAGTTCTACTCTTCTACTTAATTATAATAAAATAAAATAAAACTACTTTTATTTTAGGCAAATTTTAGAGTTTTATGAAATTGTCGTGAAACTCCAAGGATTTGTAATTGATATGCCTAAAAATTATTTGCCGTAAAGTATCACTAGCCCTAGTAAACTACAGATTTTTTAAAGTCTGCATTTATTATATAAGTAAAACATTATTTGAATAGCAATTATTTTTTTTATCCCTGATTTTTGGGAAAATTTTGCAACGTTTGCATTGGCCTCAAAAACTCTTTTTAAATTAGGTTTTTTTCAGACTGGTGGCAAGCTTGTCAAAAAGTGAACCTCACTTTTGACAGTCCATATAGGGTGAATGCTCCATAAACTGGTTGCACAAAATAGGGTATACAGGCCATTTATAAGTAAATTTGAAAATAAGTTTATTTAATATTTAGGTTTGTAATTTCAAATTGTTATTTATTGTCTAGTTATTTTTTTGTTAAGACCGAGCCATGCGGTAAGGCTTCCGCCTCGAAAATGGGAGTTCAGAACCCGGTGCGGACCAACATAGCTGGTGATCGTTTTCCTTCTGGATACGATTTCTAAGTAAAGGAAAGGTAGTTTATCGTCACAAGCTGTACATTATCTTCTGAAAAAAAGATTTTGAAATTCAAAGTTGTCGGTTCCGTTTCGTGGTCCCTCGCGTACAGTTAATTCTCCCAGGAAGAGGAGGAGTGCCCCTGCAAATGAATTAGTGTTTGAAACAGAAAGGAATTTTTGCGAAGAAAAATTCTACTGTTTTTTAAGAGTGTAGAAGAAAAAAAATCCGGGTGTTTATGGAGCGCCAGTTAAAACAAAGAACCTTGGAAGTTTTTGAAGAGAGCCTTTCATGGGATCGTGACCTTTGGAAGTTTGAAAGAAGATGGATATCGGTACTGTTAAGAGTCCGATGGCGCTGTTGTGGGAAACCCTGGCGCAGTCGAAGCTGTTGGGCGGACCGACTGGAACGGGATAAGGTTGCGGATGTACAGCAGAATCCCGGTGAGAAAGTTCCATTTTTCTTATTTAATAACTTTTGTCATATATGCCAAGCCAAGGCAATGACTTTTTATAATTTTTTTGTGTCAAAGTTCTGGTTTCCATGGCCTTCTTATTTTTTTATTATTATTTTTTTGAATCCACACCGGTTTTGATTGGTTTCGCTCAATTAAAATTTTCAGTGTTTTACAAAAATTTTCACATGATATTTTAAAAATATATATTATATATTTTTAAATATAAAATTATTAATTTTTTAAAGGTACTCTGTTTATGTTGTGGTGGATATTGGAAAATAATTCATCATGCCAAACATTGTCAAAAGCCTTCTCAACATCCAACAAAGCCATAGCAGTTGATTTAGACTCAAGCTTGTTCTGCTTGATGATTTTAGTAACTCTCGTAAGCTGATGAGCAGTATTATGACCCTTTCGGAAGCCAAACTGCTCGTTCAAAATTATATTATTATCGTTGGTAAAATCCAAAAGCCTTGAATAGATGACCTTCTCAAAGAGTTTGGACAGACTACTCAAAAGACTAATGGGACGATAACTTGTTGGCGATGTTGGATCTTTTTGAGGCTTCAAAATTGGTATGACTTTGCCCAGTTTCCAATTGGTAGGGAAGTAACCAAGTTGCAAACATTTATTGAAAATATTGGCTAGATGTTGAAAGAACTGATCACTCTGTTTTTTCAACACTAGATTAAAAATGTTATCAAAGCCTGGAGCTTTCATATTTTTCATTTGTTTAACTGCAACTTTGACTTCCTCACCAGAAACATGGGAATCTGCAGGAAATTGAAAGGTAGAGTTATTAATTGTTGAAATACTATTGGCAACTGATGTTTCTTTACGGCTGGTCATGGAAGCGCCAAGATTATGTGAACTAACAAAATGAAGCCCAAGTGCATTTGCCTTTTCCTCGGATGTAATCAAAGGAGAATCCTCAATAATAAGAGGAGGAATAGGCTTTGGTTTGTTTTTAAGAACTTTTGAAAGTTTCCAAAATGGTTTTGAATAATTCCCAAGCTGGCTTACATGTTTTGAAAATTCTTGATTTCTGATATTGTCAAGTCGGTCTTGTATTATTTTGTTCAAATTGTTCACTGAAATCTTTTTGTCATAGTCCCCAGTCCGTTGATATTGTCTCCTATAAACATTCCTAAGTCTAATCAAGTGTTTAGTATCTACATCAATATCAGTTACCTTAAAATTAACAGGAACCTCCCGAACGTTGGCAGCCTCTGCTTGGTTGATAGCCTGCTGGATCACCTCCAGCGAACGATCAATATCAGCAGAAGTTTCCGGGTGTTGATCATAGTCGATGTTGCTGTCGACCACTTGCTGAAACTGCTGCCAGTTAACGTTGTGGTAATCTTTCCGGGTTGGTTGCCGCTGCGGAGTAACGGAAGCTCCAACCTCCACAACCACCGGATAGTGATCAGAACTCAACTCTTCAAACACCTCAGGATGAGCCACGTTCTCAGCCATATTGGTAATGAAGAAGTCGATGATTGAGTGATTCCCAGACCGAGCCACCCTCGTTGGACGATCCGGACTCACAACGTTGTAGTATCCGTTTTGCAGATCGTTGTGCAGAATCACTCCGTTCCGATTCCTCCTGCTGTTGCCCCAAACTTCATGCTTCGCGTTGAGGTCACCAGCGATGATGTACTTTGCGCTCCGCCGTGTCAGCTTTTGGATATCGCTCTTCAGTTTTGCTGCTGAACCATCTCTGGAATTCACCTGACGTGGGCAGTATGCAGCAATGAAGAGTACTGGGCCAACCGAAGTGGGAATTTCCACTCCAACGGCCTCGATGATGTCCAGCTTAAAGTGTGGCAGCCGGCGTGGCTTGAGATCACGATGAACAACGACAAGCACACCTCCTCCTCCAGAGGTGGTCCTATCGAGCTGCGTCGCGATCTTGTAGTTTTGCAGATAAACTTTTTCACCGGGCTTCAGATGAGTTTCCGTGATGGCAGCTACGTCGATCTCCTTCTCGCGAAGAAAATCCACCAGCTCTAAATTCTTCCTCCTAATGGAGCAAGCGTTCCAATTCAGCAGCTTGAGGGACCTACGATCCATACTGGATGACGAACGAGGTCAGCACTTCAATCTGCTGGGTCTTGGTTTTGCATCCACGCAGTGCAGCGGACATCTGTTTGAAAATATTGAGGAGTTCGGTTGAGGTGTAAAGATCATTACCATTTTCCTCAACTGCTGGTTCTTGGGTTGGTCTTGGCTCCTGGCTGAAGCCCGGTGGTGGCGGTCTCGGCTCCTGGCTGGAACCCGGCCGTGGATGATTCATCTCAGCTCTCTTCCTGGGATCCAACAGCAACGGTGCCAAGTTCGGGACCTGGCGTCGCGGCTGAAGAGGTGGAAAGTTTTGCTCCACCAGGGCTGGAGGAGTTCTACGACGCTGAGGCTGATTCTTCGTCGATGCTTGCTGCCGAATTTTCACGAACTCAGCTCTCTTGGGGCACTTTCGGTCGGTTGACGAATGCTCACCGTTGCAGTTGAGGCACTTCACCAGCGAATCTTGGATGCACTGGGATGTGATGTGCGCATCGGTACCACATTTGGCGCAACGACGCTTTAGGTGGCAGTTCTTACCTCCGTGCCCGAAGCCCAGGCAGTTGAAGCATTGTGTGACGTCACGATGCACTGGTCGGTATCGCTCCCACGACACGATAATGTTGAAAACCGCTCGGATTGCCTTCAGAGGCAGTTTCTCCTTTCGCTGTTTCACTTCATTCTCCTTTGCTTCCGCTACCTGGTCCTCGTCAGGCAGTCCAGCAAACTTGTTGTTCTTCAATAGCTGCTCCTCGTGCGACGAAGAGTTCTCCTCCTCCTCATCCATCGGTACAGTACCGCCGCTCTTTTTCGTCTTTTTGCTGTTCGATGTCACTTCCAAAAGCACCTTCCTCTTGGAAATCCCCGGTTTTTGGCCATCAGTCGAGGCCTCAACCTTCCTTTTGGAAATTCCCACTTTTTTGCCTGCTTGAGCCGCAGGTAGGGCAATATTGCCGGCGTTTTGCGCCGGGACGCGACGAGTCATGTTGATTCAGACAACCTTCACCAACGAATGCTCGGATAACAATGATTTTAAATTAATGAAGTAGTGTGCTGAATATTTTTCTATATTGATTTTTTTAAGAGGTTACTGAGCTCTATTTGCTCTCCATCGGCTCCACAATTTCTCATTTCATTTGAAATTTTGAAAGTATTTTAAGTATTGAAAAAATTAATGTTTTAAAAGTGTTTGAAGTATTTAACTATTGAAAGTTTTAAAAGTATTTATAGTATTTAAGGTATTTAAAGTCTTTAAGGATTTAAAATATTTGAAGTATTTACAGAGTTTAAAGTATTTGAAGTATTAAAATTGTTGAAAGTATTTTAAATTAGGTATTAAAAGTATTTAATATTTATAGTATTTAAAGTATTTAAAATATTTAAAGATTTTGAAGTATTTGAATACTATTGTACTTTAATGTAAGCATTTATTTAAAGTATTTAAAGTATTTAAGGTATTTAAAGTATTTAAAGTATTTAAAGTATTTTATGTAATTAATGTATTTAAAGTATTTAAAAATCAACAGGTTTTTTGCGAGTGTTTTCCTGTTTTCCGTTTCGTTCGTATTTCAAGTATTTAAAGAATTTAAAGTATTTAAATTATTTAAAGTATTTAAAGTATTTAAAGTATTTAAAGTATTTAATGTATTTAAAGTATTTAAAGTCTTTAATGTTTTTAAAGTATTTAAAGTTTTTAAAGTATTTATAGTCTTTAAAGTATTTGAAATATTTTTTTTGAATACTAATGTACTTTAATGTAAGCATTTATTTAAAGTATTGAAAGTATTTAAGGTATTTAAAGTATTTAAAGTATTTAAAGTATTTTATGTAATTAATGTATTTAAAGTATTTAAAAATCAACAGGTTTTTTGCGAGTGTTTTCCTGTTTTCCGTTTCGTTCGTATTTCAAGTATTTAAAGAATTTAAAGTATTTAAAGTATTTAAAGTATTTAAAGTATTTAATGTATTTAAAGTATTTAAAGTCTTTAATGTTTTAAAAGTATTTAAAGTTTTTAAAGTATTTATAGTCTTTAAAGTATTTGAAATATTTAAAAAATGTTAAAGTATTTAAAGTATTTAAAGTATTTAAAGTATTCAAAGTATTTAACTTGTGAGGAATATTGAGCATAATTTGCCATTCATCTGCATTGACTATTTCTTATTCCTGAATTTCTGTTCTTCTTTTACTCTCCCTATCATCTGTCTCTTTTTTGTCATTGTGAGGGGATCATCGATCCATCCTCATTGACATTCTATCTTTTTATTTTTCTGCCTTTCTTTATATTTTCCACTGTCTTTTTCACACTTACTACCAGTCTTTGTGAGGGGATACTGAGCTCGATTTGCTCTCCATCCGCATTGACCTTTTCTCATCTATGATTTTCCTTTTCATCAGTAGTTAGAATCAAAGCCGGGGATCGGGGAGGGAGCATCAGGGCAGTGGACGGTATGCTGTAATGGCGGAGATTGGATGTAGATAGTGGAAGACCAGAACTACGTCACAAGGGGGAAATAGTTTATTAATTATACAATTCTAAAGGATTGCCTAATTACTACATCTATTGACCCCTGTCAGTCTCCAGCTGTCTGCCGCGCCCTTTTAGGCCCCCAACAGGGTGCGAGCCCTGTTTTTCAGCTTTGTCAGACTTTTTTCGGAGTTATTGGAGGTTACTGTCGGAAGGAGATTCTCTTCCCCTGAGGACACCGTGAGTGATTTTGCTCGTACGCGTCCAACCACCCCCTTTTGGCCCTTCACACGGCAGTAATTTGAAGATGCACTGTAATTCTAGGCAACCGCTACATAGGTCATCCGTGTGGCCCTGTTGGTTATCACATCAAATCAAAATCAAATCAAACAAGCTGTACATTATCTTCTTGGAATATTGACATTGAACCTCATTTAACACTAAAATATGTTAATAAAGTTAACATTAAAAAATGTGAACGATTGATTTCGTCCTCAAAAGGCTGGATAATATTTTTTTTTCTAGTTATTTATTTTTCGACAAAACATATTCAAAATTATTCATCAAAAACACAATTTGAAATATTTTTTCACAAAAAAAAAAAAAATTTTCAATTGCACATTTGCTGGCTCTTTTACCCTATATTTAGCGTCAGAGGGGTAAAGCGACCAAATAGCGGGGTCCACGGTCCAACCAATGTGAGTATCGCGGCCCATACATACAATTTGACAATCTTGCCATCAGGCTGGTTTTTTTTAAATTTCTAAAAAAAACACTCGAAACAATTTTTTTAAAAATATGACTGGACTTAAAATTTATTTTGCAACCAAAAGTACTCAGGAAAATAATAAAAGTATAATATTTTGATTTTTTTAAACCAAGACTAACATTTCAAAAGGGCCAAACCTTCCATATTATGCTCTTTTGAAATTTTAGTCTTGATTAAAAAAAAAGTTTTCGAAGAGATGGGAAAATTTCACGAATGTTTCAAATCTTAACATTGAAAATTTGACCATTAGTTGCTGAGTTGTTTGGGTGAGCCTTAGAAAACATCAATTTTCCTGATTTTAAATCTTTGCATGACAATATCTCAGCAACAAAAGGTCGTAGCAACAAAGTTCAAAAAAGCAAAATATAGAGATTTCTTTTAGAACATGGGCACTAATTTTGAAAATGAATGATTGCAACTATTTTCAAAAAAAAAATCCGTAAAAGGGTGACAACTTGAAAACGATGAAGTTTAACAAAATTTCACTAAAGTTTTTTATTACAAATTTAATTCTACATCGAAAAATGAAGTTGAAAATTTTTCGCGATTATTATTTCGATTTTTTTTAAACACCAGTATTGATTCAAATATTTATAACTCGGTCAAAGATTTTTTGCATATTCTGTAAATTTCTGAAAAGTTGGCATTTGATGTCCTCTAAAACATATCAAAAAATAAAAAATAGTGGTTTTTTGCAAATCAATTTTTAGTGACAAAAAGTGAAATATTTTTTTTTTTTACTGTGCATCATTTTTTTCAGTGTAGTCCATATCCATACCAACAACTTTGGGACCATCCATAAACCACGTGGACACTTTAGGGGGGGGGGGGGTATGGCGAGTGTCCACGCTCCATACAAAAAAGATTTTTTTTTTTGTATGGAAAATTGTCCACGAAGGGGGGGGGGTACGAGATTCCCAAAAAAGTGTCCACGTGGTTTATGGATGGTCCCTTTGCCCAAGACACCAAATCGATCAAAAAATTCCTTCAAAAGATACCGATTTTTGAATTTTCATTTATCATTTTTGTATGGACAGCTGTATATGGACAAACTAATGATGCAAAATAGCTTCTTTGGGCATACCGAAAGCATCAAAAAAGTTTCAGCCGGATTAAAAAATACTAAAATTAGCATTGCAAAAAAGTCAGATTACTTAGGGATTTGCTCAAATTCAAATTAAAAAAATTATTAACGATAATCAGAAAATTAGAACTTATCCCAAAATAACTGGTGAACTACCCTAGATCAGTCGTCAAATCAAGTCGTCAACCGTTCAAAGAATGACTTGTAGTAATGCCAGATAGCCAGCGATATTACCTGAAACAGATTCCGTCATTTGAACTCGTACCGCTCCAGCTCGTTGGAGGAGATCCGGATCGACATAAGCTCATTGTACGAGGACTGTTAATCGAAGGTCATTTAAACCGGCACCGGTGGGGGGGGGGGAACTCTAGTTAAACCAGGTAACGAGCGAAATTGGCCACCGGCCGCTAGTCGGAAGTTGGGTGTTAGCCGTGTAATTAAGGTCGATAATTGTGTAACAGATTGTGAAATTGGTTAAATCAGTTGGAACGCGGTGGTGACCACGCGGCCACTTTGGTTGATGAGGCCTGGGAGAGGTGCCGAGCCGTGTGTAATATGCGTTGTACCGGGTTAATGAAGGAATGTCTAGGTAGATTAAGTGCGACCAATCAGTGCAAGTGGTTTTGGTTGGGCATTGTGTCTTAGCTTAGTTGATTCACGTGTAAGGTGTTGGTTGCAAGGCTGGTCAGCCTGAATTCGCGGGTTTGAGTAATTGCAAAAATTGGGTAAACTCTCATTAATGAATTCAACAATCCAAAATCCATTATAGTTCAGAATTCATTCAAGCCAAAATCACAATCAACCCGTCCAGACAGTGCCCACTCGACGCACCAAAAACCCCTGAAGTGCCATTACGCACGGCGCTCAAGTGTACAATTTTAATTAACACCTTCCATCAGCCAGCGACCACCCACTATTTGCTTTTCTTCGTTTTGTTGAGTGCTGAACACACGCAACACATCACTTGAAATAAAATGGAAATAAAAAACAGCCCGTCCGGCAAATGTGTGTTATTTACATGGCATTAATTATTAAATTATATTGTCCCGTCTGTTGTCCTTTGCCGCCATGGTGGAGGACAATCCTCGGGGATCAACCCGGGGAGGGAATCAAAAGCCAGACAACACACCGATTTTTGTGTTCATATGCATAATGTACCTTTCGGTAACAAGATTTAGGACCGGCTGAGTGCGACCATTTTTAAATTTAAATTTAACCCTTCTGCGGGGTGCGGCTTTGGTGGCGACAAATACATGTCTCTTCTGGTTTTGACCACGTGGCGGACGCACCCTTCGCGAGCCGTGGTGTGTGGACAGGGCAGGACATTTGTTGGTTCCGTGAATTATCCCGTCCCGGGGAAGGTTGAACAGGGATTCGGTTGGGCATAGACAAGCGAATCGTCAAAATCATTCCTTTGCCACCATCCATTCATTTATGACATTTTTTCTTTTTTGTGGGTCTCGTGGCGCAGGGGTAGCGGCTTCGGCTGCCGATCCCGATGATGCTATGAGACGCGGGTTCGATTCCCGCCTTATCCACTGAGCTTCTATCGGATGGTGAAGTAAAACGTCGGTCCCGGTTTCTCCTGTCTCGTCAGAGGCGCTGGAGCAGAAATCCCACGTTAGAGGAAGGCCATGCCCCGGGGGGCGTAGTGCCAATAGTTTCGTTTATTTTTTCTAAATTATTTTGAAGGCAAGAAAATGTTATGTAAAACATGTAAAAAAATTGATAGCTTTTTTAAAGTGCTTAAAACACTACTTTTTTACAGTTCCAAATATTGACCTAAGTTTTCAAATTTCGTAATAATTTTTAAATTTCTCAAAAAATTTAATTTATTACAATGTTGTAGTTTATTTTATTAACGTGACTTTAATCTACAAAATCGGATATTTACTTCCCAATATATCAGTGATCAAAAAACAATCAAAATATCACAATTTCGCTAGAGTACTGTTTGATTCCAAAACTGATAATACATTAAAACATGAAGTGATTGCACATGGGTGCGGAACTTCGGTTCTCTGATAATAAATTGGTTTCTCAACAAAGAAAATTATGTAAGTTTTGCATTCTTTCAAACATAAGCAGTTCTTTGGATTATTTAAAGATGATTTTAATCATTTCTTGGATTTTTGTGCTTTTTTTTCAACATATATATACCATTATATGAAAATCAATTTAGTTCCAGAAAAATCCATTGGTTACATTCTTTCAAACGTGACGAGTTCCATGGACTAATGATAAATGATTTAATTCATTTCTGGGAGTTTTTGCATTTTTTTTTTTCAATATAAACAGTTTTTGAAAATAATTTGGTTTCTCAATAAAAAAATATTTATGCGGCTTTTTCATTTGTTAAACTATTCTTTTCTGTTAACTATTTCATAGATGATTTATTTTTTCTGAGATTTTTGTGCACATTTTTGAATGATTTAGCATCCCAGAAAAAATATTCATTTGATTTTTGAATTATTTCAAAGTTGATTTTATTGAATTCTGGAAAATTTTGCATTATTTTCAAAATTACCAGTTCTTTGAAAAAAATCTGTAATTTTTAAATCCCTTTCGGTTCTGAAAACAAATTGCCAGCAGTTTTATTTCTATTTTTTCGTAGCATCAACCAGGATTGTAAGGTGAGTTCTTTGAAAATTAAATTATTTCTGTATTTTTTTGCATTCTTTCCAATAAAGTTCTCTGATAATATTATTTTTTGATACTTTGCATTTTTTCAAACAAGAAAAGTTCGGTGAAAATTCAAGCAGATGGTTTTAATTTTTTTTTGCCTTTTTTTTGCATGAATTTTTTTTATAAAAGCTCAATAGTAGTTTATGCACCAAGTTGCAAAAAGAGGATTTTTTCAGCACGAGTCGTACATTTATCCAACGAGGTTCACCGAGTTGGATAAATACGAAGGGTGCTGAAAAAATCAAGTATTGCAACGAGTTCCATACAACATTTTTTCCAATTCCAAAAAACACACACTGAGTGAAATTGTATGTCAAATTTTCATGTATTTTGTCAATAAATCGTTTAAATAAAAAAAATGTTGGAAAGTGTTACTTTTCGAAAAAAATGATGAAAAGTTCATTTGAGTGCTGAAAATTAGAACTTTTCAGAATTTATTTTGAAAAGTGTTGCTATTCGATTCTGTTATTTTTGGTACAGAAAAGTAGGCTATTTCGTCGTTCAAGAATGACAGGAAAAGTAAGTAGTTTCACGACGGAATTGCAAAACAACCTTTTTGAAATATTTTTCTTGTAGTTTTTCATTCTATAAAACATAAGCAGTTCTTGAAAAACTTTTAAAAAGGTTATTAATCTAAAAATTCATATTTTTTTACAGTAGTATTGATATCAATATCATTCATAAATTTGGTGATGTTTTCATTAATCAAATGATGTACATTTCGACAAATAGACGTATTGCCAAAGACTTTTATTTTTGGTAGATTTCGTTGAGTTTTTTTTTAAATTTATCATGGGATTGCTTGTATTTATTTTTGGCTCAATAAAACATCTTTTTGCAATTTTATTGGAATGCGCTTTTTTGGTATTCAAAACATAACCTCACAGATATTAATGAGAATATTATTTGATTTATGAATGATAAAAATAAATAAATAAATGAATTTTCAGATCAATAAACTTTTCAAATGTTTTCAAGAATTGGTCATGATTGAAAGAATGAAAAACCCAAAGTATTTTTTTTTTTTTCAAAATAGTTTGTCTCTCCAAAAAAATACAAAAATCATTTAATAAAACTGTTTTTATTTTTTTAAGAGTGGTCTAAACATCCAAATTTGGAGAGATATTTTCACTTTTCAATTGAACTTGTTTTACTATTTATTTGAGCTTATTTACTACTCAGGTTACCACCATCCACTCAATTACACTAAACAAAATATCATATAGTTATGAGCAATGTAATTTATTATTTTCGAGACTGAAAAATCAAGTCTTACAAATTGGCAAAAACAACTGAAAAAAATGACAAAATCGCCTTTTTTCAAACATTTTTTTTAACCGCTCTATCTTCACATGGATTGGACTAAGGACAATAAATAATATGGAGACTTCATGTAAAATTGTCTGCAGAATCAATTTCCGTGTTTGAATTTTCAAAATGATGATGTTCAGACCACTATTAAAAAAAACATTTTTAATAAATCGATTCGTGAGCCTTTTTGTAACTTCTTAGGCTATTTTGAACTTAAAAATCAATAAATCCCATGAGAGCGGCGTTTTTTTTTTTCTTTCAGTGTATTTCAGCCCGTCGTCCAATTACAAGTTTGTCTTTGACCACTTTTTGATAAGATGCATCGGCTTTGAGAAACAGTAATTTTTTAAATTACAAAATGCAAAAATAGTTCTCGTCTGTTTATCTATGTCACTACGATACATTATTCATACACGGTAAGATAACAAACATTTGAAATTTGAATGCATCATTTTGGTGGGTTGAGACGTAGTCCAGCCTGGAACCGGTGAAAGTAATGGAAAATACATTATGCTGCACGGCTTGTAAATGTGGGTTTTGTGTAATTTCGGGAAAAACTTTTTCCCTTCCACTTTCCAGCCGGAAAGGGCGGCCCCTTCCCGGAATAATCAAGACATTAGTCTGCGCACACAGTTCAACCCCCACCGCCGAAAAAATCCCAAATCTTTGGCTAGGATTTATTTATCGTCAAACAATGCCAGGTTGGCAGCCCTCAGGCTCATTCGATTCGGGGGTGGTACCATCAAATGATAACTAATGCATATATCTGGCATGTTTGGGGGGAGGGAGCGAGCGTTGTGTTGCCACCTGAACGCAATGAATGCGCAAACAAACTGTTAAGGGGAAAAACAAACCCGGAAAATGCCCCCAAGTAAGCGAAAATCGAACATATGGCACGTTGAGTTTTTCCTTAATTGTAGGAGGGGAGACCATTGCGTAACACAAAAGAACGGCCCCGTGCCAAAGTTTCTCAAAATAATGTACAGAATCTCATGAAAAATGCATTACCGACCAACAATCGATCAGGACATGGGAAGGCCCGCCTTCCAGGGCAACTTTTGGGTGGGTTTTCCTCAACCAGCGAACCAAACAAAAAGCAAAATTGTATCTACATTTTGTTTGGCTCTGAATACCTATACAAGACTAATTACGTTGGTTTGGTTGGGGGGTTGGACCCGATGGATGAAATATTGAGTCCATTTGTTGTTGAACCGAAAATCTATCGGCAGGGGAAGACAGATGTTTGTTTATCAGGAGGCCGACCAGGCTGCAGGCAGATAATGGTGTCAATTTGATTCAGGTCAAGTGCTTTATGGAGTTTGGTTGGACAGAACGAGGACGATTTGGCGATGAAATGTGGCTACTATTTATTTTCAAGTTACAGGATTCTGTTTCAAAATTGAGCAATTCTCTCAGCTGAATCCGGCTAAAACTTTTATGGTGCTTTCGGTGTGCCCAAAGAAGCCATTTTGCATCATTAGTTTGTCCATATAATTTTCCATACAAATTTGGCAGTTGCTCATACAAAAATGATGTATGAAAATTCAAAAATCTGTATCTTTAGAAGGATTTTTTTGATAATAAATCAAGACTAACATTTCAAAAGGGCGTGTTATGGAATGTTTGATCCTTTTGAAACGTTTGTCTTGATTTTTTTTTTGAAAATATTGTTCTCAAATAGATCGGAAAATTTCACGAATGTTTCATATTTTAACATTGTAAGGACCATTAGTTGCTGAGATATCGACGTTAGAAAATGGTGGATTGTTTGGGTGAGACTTAGAAAAAAACTTTTTTTTTTGTTTTTAAACCTTTGCATGGCTATATCTCAGCAACTAAGGATCGTATCAACAAAGTTCAAGAATGCAAAATATAGGCAATTTTCGCAGCTTTTAATTTTTTTTTCTTTTAAATGGGCAAACATGTGCATTTTTTTAAACATGAAAAACTGCGACTATTTTCAAAAAAGTTACCTAAAAATTGCTTTAACTTGAAAACGGTGCACTTTATCAAAATTTCACTAAAGTACTTTTTGACTGACAACCTTTGAATTGCGAGTCCAACCGCCGCCAGCGATTCCACCGGAGTAGGCTTGGTTTGGTGTGTTGTTTGTACTTATGGCATGGAGACGACTCCTACATCTGGAATGACTTAACGGCCTAACAACCAAGGCCGGGACCGACATTTTACTTCCTCATCCGATGGAAGGTTGCAGCAGATGGGAATCGAACCCAGAATCATCCGCTTACAAAGCGGACAGCGTAACCATTCGGCCACGCACTGCCACTGGTTCAAAAATTGTACATGCAGTGTGTAATATTAAGTGTTTATTTTGACGAAGGTCATGTGCATACTTTTGCATGCGATTTTACCATCGGATTTTTAGCTGTGTGATTAACAAGAAAAAATCCAATTCCATTAAACCTTTTTATTTAGAGATGGCCAAAGAATGGCCAAGAATTATTTTGAAAAGATTTTTTTTTATTGAAATCATTTATCAGAAAACGAAAAATAGAGAAATATCACGTAAACTCTTCATCTATTTTCTACCAAGTCACTCCCATCGCAGTAAAATTCCTTTTTATTGACGTGTCAATCCCAATTCGCCACGGTTCTAATTCAAAGCCGCTGCTCAATCTATTTCCAACTAATTCACCCCACCAACGGCTGGTCCGCTGTCCGTCTTCGAACCACACTAAATTTATTCCATCCAATCTAATGTACATTAGTACTGACTACTGCCCGCTTCTTCCCAGGTGGAAGCACCCATTTCAGGGATAAGCAAAAGCCTTTTTTATCGACAGGAGTGTGCCATCAATATCGCTTCCTTTTTTTATTGAATGACACGGTGAGAAGACAGTGACGGTCAGAAATATTTGGAAATTCGGACAGCTGTGGAATCGTTACTCTTTGGGATATCCGTGGTGTAAAACTAATCGAATGAATCGAGTTGTTATGTGTTTCCCTTAAATCCTGTCCTAACCTCACCTATCTGTCTGTCTTTTTTTCTAGGAGTGGACCATGTAACCAAACTGTAGCAGAAAACGGATCGTTGTCCATCCCACCGGGAGTGAGCAAGCTGCCAGGTTTTATTTATTTAATATTGTTTCAATCAGTATCACTCAGCAGTGGTCCCAGACAAATGGATTGACCACAAATCGCTGGCTCAGACACATTTCAGCCAGTAATTTCCCTCATTTCTCGTCACTATTCGTGACGTTCTGAAGGTAAAGGAGGAAGACCCCATGAGAAAGGGCAAACTGTGAAAGGAGAATGACATAATAAATTTCACCTTTTAACAAAACAAATTTACCTCGGCAGGTGGTCACCGTGTGTCATCCAGCCCCAGGAGGATCCCCCTCATTTGCATACAACAATTAATAAGTCGTATTCCAAGTGTATGAGATAGCATCGGACGCCGGTTGTAATCGGATACGACGTCGCGGGATGTCGTCGAGAGATCCTCTGTGTAATGGAGTGGTCAACCACGACTTGCAGCAAACGCGCGCAGAATCGCTGAGATTATCAAATATCTGGCTAATCGCTTAATCATGCGAGCTCGAGTTGAGCGGTGATTAGTAATCGAATGTTTTGGAATGTTTGTTTGAACGTTTCGTGCTGAGAGTTTTGAGGGGAGCCAGTGCATATATCATGTTTCAAGAGTTTGTGAAATATTGTGTGTGGATTAATCACGCAATGTTTTGTGAGAGCCAAAAACAAAAGGATAAATTAGTATAATCACGGTAATTTAGCAAGAAAATATTTAAGAATCTTTTTTGCAGAATAAATTAACCAGCGATTTATAAAATATTGTTTTAAAGCTACTAAACTAAACTAAAAACTAAAAACTAAAAACTAAAAACTAAAAACTAAAAACTAAAAACTAAAAACTAAAAACTAAAAACTAAAAACTAAAAACTAAAAACTAAAAACTAAAAACTAAAAACTAAAAACTAAAAACTAAAAACTAAAAACTAAAAACTAAAAACTAAAAACTAAAAACTAAAAACTAAAAACTAAAAACTAAAAACTAAAAACTAAAACTAAAAACTAAAAACTAAAAACTAAAACTAAAAACTAAAAACTAAAAACTAAAACTAAAAACTAAAAACTAAAAACTAAAAACTAAAAACTAAAAACTAAAAACTAAAAACTAAAAACTAAAAACTAAAAACTAAAACTAAAAACTAAAAACTAAAAACTAAAAACTAAAAACTAAAAACTAAAAACTAAAAACTAAAAACTAAAAACTAAAAACTAAAAACTAAAAACTAAAAACTAAAAACTAAAAACTAAAAACTAAAAACTAAAAACTAAAACTAAAACTAAAAACTAAAAACTAAAAACTAAAAACTAAAAACTAAAAACTAAAAACTAAAAACTAAAAACTAAAAACTAAAAACTAAAAACTAAAAACTAAAAACTAAAACTAAAAACTAAAAACTAAAAACTAAAAACTAAAAACTAAAAACTAAAAACTAAAAACTAAAAACTAAAAACTAAAAACTAAAACTAAAACTAAAAACTAAAAACTAAAAACTAAAAACTAAATCTAATCTAATCTAATCAGACCCTAGCGCAGCCAATCTTTCGAAGGGATCCTGGAGGGTGCCTTAGGTTAGATGACGCCTAGCACTCTTCTTGTCATTTATTAACATTTGTAGTGCGCCATTGCATCGGAATGCATTGAAACATCACAAGCGTTAAAGCGGCCAGGCCTACTGCGTAAAGCCGTATCGCAGAGATGACTCGTAATTGGGTTCAGTTTGAGCACTGAGTGTTCGAACAACAACACAATTCTGAATCGACAGGGGAGGAAGAAGCGTGGGGACACACCACCATACGCTCCGAGATTTGGTTGTATTCGTTGGGAGCACCATGCTAAGAAGGTTTGGTACTCCGGGACCCTCTGGGATGGGACATTGTATTTCCACGAATGCCCTGGACACTATTTGCCGTGGTTATAGCGCCACAACTCGCTCTCTGTAACAGTATTCCTAATTCCAGTCCAAGCTCACCAAGTCGTCATGGCCTAGTGGTTAGCATTTTTGCTTACCAATCCAAAGGACGGAGGATCGAACCCCGCCTCGAGCGACTTTGATTTTTCGTTCATATTCATTATTTCAAATTCATGTGTTCTTAACTTTCTCGTTGGGAGCAGATGGGAATCGAACCCAGAACCATCGCTTACAAAGCGAACACCATAACCAGTCAGCCACGGCCGCTCCCCTAAAAACTAAAAACTAAAAACTAAAAACTAAAAACTAAAAACTAAAAACTAAAAACTAAAAACTAAAAACTAAAAACTAAAAACTAAAAACTAAACACTAAAAATTAAAAACTAAAAATATGATTTTATAATTTTATGATTTTGTGATTTTGTGATTTTATGATTTTATGATTTTATGATTTTATGATTTTATGATTTTATGATTTTATGATTTTATGATTTTATGATTTTATGATTTTATGATTTTATGATTTTATGATTTTATGATTTTATGATTTTATGATTTTATGATTTTATGATTTTATAATTTTATGATTTTATGTTTTTATGATTTTATGATTTTATGATTTTATGATTTTATGATTTTATGATTTTATGATTTTATGATTTTATGATTTTATGATTTTATGATTTTATGATTTTATGATTTTATGATTTTATGATTTTATGATTTTATGATTTTATGATTTTATGATTTTATGATTTTATGATTTTATGATTTTATGATTTTATGATTTTATGATTTTATGATTTTATGATTTTATGATTTTATGATTTTATGATTTTATGATTTTATGATTTTATGATTTTATGATTTTATGATTTTATGATTTTATGATTTTATGATTTTATGATTTTATGATTTTATGATTTTATGATTTTATGATTTTATGATTTTATGATTTTATGATTTTATGATTTTATGATTTTATGATTTTATGATTTTATGATTTTATGATTTTATGATTTTATGATTTTATGATTTTATGATTTTATGATTTTATGATTTTATGATTTTATGATTTTATGATTTTATGATTTTATGATTTTATGATTTTATGATTTTATGATTTTATGATTTTATGATTTTATGATTTTATGATTTTATGATTTTATGATTTTATGATTTTATGATTTTATGATTTTATGATTTTATGATTTTATGATTTTATGATTTTATGATTTTATGATTTTATGATTTTATGATTTTATGATTTTATGATTTTATGATTTTATGATTTCATGATTTTATGATTTTATGATTTTATGATTTTATGATTTTATGATTTTATGATTTCATGATTTTATGATTTTATGATTTTATGATTTTATGATTTTATGATTTTATGATTTTATGATTTTATGATTTTATGATTTTATGATTTTATGATTTTATGATTTTATGATTTTATGATTTTATGATTTCATGATTTTATGATTTTATGATTTTATGATTTTATAATTTTATGATTTTATGATTTTATGATTTTATGATTTTATGATTTTATGATTTTATGATTTTATGATTTTATGATTTTATGATTTTATGATTTTATGATTTTATGATTTTATGATTTTATGATTTTATGATTTTATGATTTTATGATTTTATGATTTTATGATTTTATGATTTTATGATTTTATGATTTTATGATTTTATGATTTTATGATTTTATGATTTTATGATTTTATGATTTTATGATTTTATGATTTTATGATTTTATGATTTTATGATTTTATGATTTTATGATTTTATGATTTTATGATTTTATGATTTTATGATTTTATGATTTTATGATTTTATGTTTCTATGATTTTATGATTTTATGATTTTATGATTTTATGATTTTATGATTTTATGATTTTATGATTTTATGATTTTATGATTTTATGATTTTATGATTTTATGATTTTATGATTTTATGATTTTATGATTTTATGATTTTATGATTTTATGATTTTATGATTTTATGATTTTATGATTTTATGATTTTATGATTTTATGATTTTATGATTTTATGATTTTATGATTTTATGATTTTATGATTTTATGATTTTATGATTTTATGATTTTATGATTTCATGATTTTATGATTTTATGATTTTATGATTTTATGATTTTATGATTTTATGATTTTATGATTTTATGATTTTATGATTTTATGATTTTATGATTTTATGATTTTATGATTTTATGATTTTATGATTTTATGATTTTATGATTTTATGATTTTATGATTTTATGATTTTATGATTTTATGATTTTATGATTTTATGATTTTATGATTTTATGATTTTATGATTTTATGATTTTATGATTTTATGATTTTATGATTTTATGATTTTATGATTTTATGATTTTATGATTTTATGATTTTATGATTTTATGATTTTATGATTTTATGATTTTATGATTTTATGATTTTATGATTTTATGATTTTATGATTTTATGATTTTATGATTTTATGATTTTATGATTTTATGATTTTATGATTTTATGATTTTATGATTTTATGATTTTATGATTTTATGATTTTATGATTTTATGATTTTATGATTTTATGATTTTATGATTTTATGATTTTATGATTTTATGATTTTATGATTTTATGATTTTATGATTTTATGATTTTATGATTTTATGATTTTATGATTTTATGATTTTATGATTTTATGATTTTATGATTTTATGATTTTATGATTTTATGATTTTATGATTTTATGATTTTATGATTTTATGATTTTATGATTTTATGATTTTATGATTTTATGATTTTATGATTTTATGATTTTATGATTTTATGATTTTATAAACTAAATAACGAAACAAAATGCTTGACTCTGATGGCAGCTTTCGAAATGGAAATAATGAAACAAAAAAATCAAACAACTAAATAACAGCCGATAAAAACTAAAATTGAAACAAGGAAATTCTTGGAACTAGATAACAGAAGATTCAAGTCACTTGACGTCTAACATCTCTCCTCCGCGAGGCAGCTCAGTTAGTCGAATAATACATATTAAATTCATGCGAAATAATCCAATCCTCAACGAGACTGCTCTAATTTAAATTCCCCTCCACTCAAAGCACTTTCAATTACCTCTCCATCGTCATCGCCCAGGTGAATGTGCCAATACCTCACGTCACATTAGCGTAATGAACACCACCCGCACCCAGTCCTGTCAATGTCCTTCCAGAACCGCGTGAAGAACCTGATCCGCAATCCCACCTGGCTCGTTCAATCTGCCTCAACGCGTTCCACGGCTCGGCGGCGTGTGTCTAGATCTGATTAGCGTAATCTGCTTTCTTCCATTCACTACTCCGTCAACCTCGCCACGTGGATCTACCGCAAAAAGTGCGCCCGATTTATCTCGACTCGACGCGTGTTTGTTCAGCAGGTTGTCTTCAGTGTAACGACGAGAGTCGAGAGTCGTTCATCTGGCAGAATCCGATTTGTGGAGCTTGCGAATATCATCAGTCGGAGTCATCATTTTCATCCACATCATTGGCCCGTATGATGGATGATTTGCTGAGCTGTGCGGGAAAAGTCAACATTGAGCACGATGGTTTAGGGGGATTAATTAAACGTTGAAATCGCAAGTGATGGCACTTCTATTACAGACTTCAAACTCGAAGAACACTTTCGATTGTTCGAGGTTCGGTCTGGTGTGTTCCAGCGTAGAAGGTGATGTTCATAACGGTAAGTACCTCTGTCAATCTGTCAACTAACAAACATTTCATATCAAGTTTGACTGTTTTCAAACTTGACATGATTGTTTTAGCAATCAGTTTGATCCTTTGTTCAGTCAATTTGACCACTTCATTGTGCAGGTCACGTCTAACCGACTGTTTTGACTGTTTCAAAGCATCAACCTGTGCATCGATTTCAACCTGTTCAATCAGTCTGAAATCGTTCGCCATGGAACTCGGTCCAGTCTTACTGATCCTCCTAGGACAACTGCTCGGAATCCTTCCGCAGCGCTGCTGGCGAGGACCGCCAAGCTACCTCTGCCCGAGTGCGCCCACATCGCTGGAGGTTTACCTTCGCCACGAAACGTACTGCAGCAGGTTCTACAAGTGCATCGAAGGGGAAGCCGTCGAAGGAATCTGCCCCCTGCAGGAGTACTTTGATCCTCTGAGCAACACCTGCCTCGCGGACAAATCCCTTTGCTCCCGGTCAAAGCCTCGCTTGGTTGACGTTCCGGGGTGTGAGTTTTGCCAGCAGATCTTCATGCCTTCGGAATCCGCCGATCAGTTCTTCGTGTGTCGTTACGATGGGTTTGGACGCGCCGAAAGGTGTCCGCGGGCGGTTGACTTGTGCACGAAGGTCAACGTGAGTTTGACGTTTGTTGACGGCCGTTGTGAGCCGGAATGGTTGGTGGAGACTCCCTTCAGGATTGCGTCAGCTGCAGGAACGATCATGAGTGTGCCGTTGGAATCGGCTACGGAAGCGTTAGACGAGACTACGGAGATGATCATAGAAGGAGTTGGTTTAGTAGGGAGTCCTTTAACTCCTTTAGAACAAGTTACAGATCGGATCACAGAAGCAATAGTGACAGATACAACTGGTACTACTTCTGTGAGTACAACTACTACTGAAGAACCGCTTGATACTACAACGACTACAGAAGAACCATTTGAGACTACACCACAACCTGAATTGGAATCCACAGTGAAATCAACTACGGAAGACACTTCAGAATCAACTGACGTTACGGAACCAACTACAGAGAGTGACTTGGAGTCAAGTACGAGCCCCAATAAAATGCCAATTATGATAGTGATTACAAGAGGACAGGATTCAGCTGAAGCTGAAGAGTTGTCTACCGATTCCAGACTTGATTCATTAACCAATAGGAAAGCTATGACTGTTCAAATACCTGGCCTTCCCGATATCAGAATGGTTGTTCGTACCGATATCCAGGACTCGCATATCAAGATGAAGGGAACAGGATTGAATGCTGTTTAAATAAAAATAAATAAAATCAGCCTCACAAAACGTTTTCCCCAACAAACCTTCTTCTCTCCCAAGAGTTCGCTCGCGCTCTCGATTAACGCAACCCAAATAACATTTGATTACGCCTATAAAAGCCAATTTAAGGGACAAAAGATAATGAAAAATATTTATAATTTTCCTTGCTGACAACCTCCCGGCCCGACGTTTAATCCGCAGCACCCAAACAGCGGCCATTTGCCAGATCAAACGAGCGCAGAAAAAGCGATTCACATTAAACGAAAATTAATTTAACGATAATTTCATTTTATTGCATTTTTTTCGTGTTCTCTATTTTTCCCTTTTTTATTTTTTGTTCTGCCTGGTCTCGCCACTTTTTCAGCGCGCCTGTCATCATCATCGTGTGACAAATCGGAATGGTCGGGCTGGGCTGGGAAGAGAACACGCTGGAACGCTGAAAATTAATCAAAAAGCGATAAATGGTTGTCTTCGCGGAGCTCGATTTCGATGGGCAGTGTACGGATAGGGGAGCGAGGACAATTCTCTCTTTTTTATTTTCATTTGCACCAGATCAAGAGCAAACTTAAGAAAACAGGAAGAAAATCGAGAAAAAAAGAGAGAATCAAAATGAGCGTTGCTCATTTCAAGGAAAACAATGTAAATGGGCCCAAGCCGAAGTGTAAACAAAGAGTCTGTCCTGCTCGTTCCTAATGTAAACATCCACTGACGAAAGCAAGACAGACTGTTTGTTTACACTTAGGCTTGGGCCCATTTACATTGTTTTGCTTGATTTGCTCTCTGTCTTGCCTGGAGTGTTAAAATTCTAGAACATCACAAAACTGACATCGCTCCCCTATTAAGGCAACACAAACCGCGGTCAATTTGAAGGAGACAAGAACCGGAGGTAAGGGACACAAATTGACCAGATCGGTTCCGAAATAAATGACTTAATAGGCCCTCCTTTTGATGTGCGGAATCCATTTTTGCATAAAGGTTCGTTTCCCGCAAACGGTGATGGTGATCACCGGTGGCCACCACGCGCAGGAAATCTGCGTCTGCGGCGGAAGTTGTTCGCGACTTCCAGCAGCAGAAATGAAATAACCGATAATCGTTACGAACCTGGGGAGACGAATCGGACCCAAGTGCAATGCAATTCCAGGTAAAGATTAGTTTGAGTGGTTGGCGATTTTTGTTGACTTCGAGGTGGTGTGCCTCGCGGGAATGTTTGTCAATATGCAAGTTGGGTCATGAACACACGCCAATGACCGGAGATTGGACGTCTGCTAGCAATTATGCATATTAGTGATTATTGGCAGCAATTGTTGGCAGAGATTCGCACCAACTACTATGGAAGCTGATGGAACGGATGGATATAACCGCATTTTTTTTTGCCTTGAAGTCGTTCGGTGGAATTGTTTAATGGAATTTTTAATGTATTGTAATACATGAATAATGTGCAACATGATCCGAAAAATCTTCAAATTAAACTAGTTCCTCAACAAAGGAAACTGGTTATACCTTAAATCCATACTCAAAAAGTACTGCCCTATTTTTTCGATTTTTTTTGTTTTTCCCGTGTTCATGAGGTCGTTTAGAGAAACTTTTGTGCTACGAAATTTTTTTTTGTTTTTCGCCATAAATTTTTTAAATTTGTATTTGCATTTATTGTTATCTGTTTTATTTTGATGGTTTTGAATCAATTTTAAAACATTCAATGATTATCTATATTACCGAATAATTTATTATAGTTTTATGAGTTTTTTTTGCCTTAAACTTTTTTTACTACCAAAGAAGCCACTTTGTGTCATTGGTTTGTCCAGACAAGTTACCATACAAATTTGACAGCTGTTCATACAAAAATTGTATCTAAATATTCTAGCATCCTTATTTTGGGAGCGTAAATTCTGATGGATTTGTTAATGACAATTCGGGAAAAATATACACTCCAAAAATATTTCATTTCTCATTTTATCACCCACCTAGGTCAAATGATTATTGGCAGTGTTGCAAATTTTAACAAATTTAACAAATATCATAATTTTTGGAAATCTTTGAAAAATGGTCAGTAAAAAAATCATTTTTGAATGCAAACACGGATATCAAATCAAAAGATACGTTGCAGAAATTTTGATAAAGTGTTTAATTTTTGCGGTAAATCCGACTAAAGTTGGATTTTTGGGTAAAAATCTAGCATTTTTTTTTTCAATAGTGCCCGTAATTGCTTTGCAAAGATTGTTTAAACTGAAACTCTGATTGCTTACATACTGGTACAAATATAAAAAGAAATATTAAATATCTGATTTTTTGATTATCACTCCAATTGTACTAAACTTTCAAATGCCAATATCTCAGCAAATTACAATTGATCCGATTATCAATGTAGAAAATATGAAACGCACGTGATATTTTCTGACCTTTTCGATAAAAATATTATCAGATTTTTGAATTTAAAACTAACCTTTAAAAAGAGCTCAAGATGAATAAGTAGATTTTGAAATTTAAAAATATTATCTATTATTATGAAGAATCTAAGCTAGGCAAATCCAAATATTCTCATCAGTTAATTTATTCAAAAAAGGGTGATTTTTGTTTAAAAAAAAATTCCGTAAAACGATTTGAGCAGTAACATTATCAGTTGAAAAATAATCTAGAACAAACAAAACCAAGATAACTTGAGACTTGACTCAGCAAGGAAAAAAATCAGCATTGAGTTACTTTCACTTCTTTCTCCTCCATTAACCACAAGGAAAGCTTGTTTTAAATTGTAAACCCTCCTTTAGATTAGAATCATTTTCGATTTCAAATTTATGAACAATTGAACAAATTTTAATTTTTTTATGGATAGGTGTTCGATATAAAATAAATTTTATCAAAAAAGAACATAAATGTGTAACTTCATTGCCAGATTCAGTAACAAATAAAGATTTTCCTTCAGTTTATTTTTTTGTTGAAAATTATAAATTATTGAAAATTAAATTATGCGAATTATGGGTATTCTACTTGGAGACTAGTTTGAAAAAAAATTAGCAAGGAAAAAAATCAGTATTGAGTTACAGCAACAAAAAAGAGAACTTACAAAACTTATTTTACAGCTCTGAAAAAAATATTTTGGAAATATCGAAGTGAGGATATGAACTTCAAAAGAGAAAGTCTTTATTATGTATAGCCATTCTAATTTTTAAATAGTTATCAAAATTCGGAAAATTTCACGTAATTTGCAAATAAAACGTATTTTTTTCAAAAATCACAAATTCTTATAAATTAAGAAAATTCTATTCTGATCAATTCGGTGTTTTCAGTGCGAAGGACGTTCAGTAGAAAATATTAGCCATTAGTTTTTTTTTAACTAACTTTTGCTCACTAAGAGTTTTATTTTCCTGAATTTGCAATTTTAAAATGGCATTTATAACCATATGGTTAATGGAGAAATTCGAAAGAGAAAAAATAGCGCTAAGTTCAACAAACTTAAAACTTATTTTCAAAATGGTTGGAATCTCTCCGATAATACCATCTTGATTTTTAAACTCAAAGAAATTTTGTGAATTAGTAATAGCAATTTACTTTCACTTCTTTCTCCTCCATAAACCACGAGAAAAGCTTTGGATTAGAATCATTTTTGATTTAAATTTTTTGAATATTTAAACAATTTTTTATTTAAACATGCTGAAGATCTGGTTGAAAAAAAATTAACAAAAGGAAAGTATGAACTAATTTCTACTTATTCAACTGATACGAAATCAAAAATTGCAAAATTCTAGCTATACTGGATCACTTCCTTCTATACCTTTTTCGATCGATTTTCGATCAATTTACAAATTATCAAATTGAATAATGCTTGAATTGTTCAGCTGCACATCTTTCAAATGTTCTTTGCTAAAAAACGTGGAAAATTCGATTTGATTCAGAGAAAAAATCAAAAAAGTGTCGAAGGTCGCGATGTCTGTTACGACGTAATGCAACCTAATTAGAGAGATGAACTTATTTTTTTAAATTTTCTAAAATGTGAGATAACATTGGTAAATATAATAAAAATAAATTGATTTTGTCTAAAACCAGTTTAAATATTTGCCAGTTCATCAGCATGCCACGCATACCACACGGAATCTACATTCTTCAAGCTGAAATTTTAAGGAATTGTTGCTAGTAAACATGCAGATATCCCCAAAATTTATCAAAATCGAACCACCTTTCTTTAAACAAGAAAACAAAAAAAGAGCAACTAAGGAAATCGCGGAATCGGTTGGCATCTAAACAATTTTGTTGGGAATCAAATGAGAATGCTTTTTGCGTCTAATAATTTCACATAAAATACTCAAAAGATTCATTTCCACTGAAAAACTATCCTAATCCACGGCATCAGAATTCAATTCCAGCTCTTCTCAAAAGTCGTGCTCGGAAAACGAGTTCTTTATAGTTCATTACAGTTGCAGTAGCATCGTCTTAATCGTTTGCGCGAGAGTATTAAAACTTTTTATCACCTCCACCACCGACCATCTTGTAGCTTTGCTATGAAAAAGAACAACCACTCCACAGGAGAAAAAATCTATTGAATAGTTTTAGCAAACTTAATCCTCCCCCACCGGTTACGCCACTGCAGCCAGGTCAGCCCAGCCCAAACTGTAGAAGAATGGATCCAGCAGCTTGAGGAGGAATACCTAGAAAAAAAAAACTTTTAAACTTTATCGCCCCCTGCCGCTGAAAGCCATCTTTTTCTCCAGCTCGGGCGTTGTGTGGAAACTGGAGCTTTTTCATCATAAGAAACGCCAAAAGCCCATTATCCCGTAGCTTCCAGGGAATGAACTATTAGGCAGAGCGGAAACTTGTTTCCATCATCATTCCGGGCCGGGGAGCAAAATGAAAAAAAAATAAACTTTCCTAAAGTCGCCCTGGTGCTAAGTGATCATTGATAGCTGCTGCCGGGGCGCTGCTGCTGAAAAGCTTCAGAAAGCTTTTCCACAATCAACGCTGCGCAGCGGGAAAGTTTCCTTTCTCTGTGGGCTTCGTTGAAGGTGTAGAACGATCGCGATGGTCGCAAGTTGCGTGATGGAGAAAAATAGTCAACTTTTGCATCGCCAGGGGCGAATCATGGTTTTGCACCGGGTAAAATGAGGCAAGTTTTTGCTGGGTTCGCTGGGTTCTTTCGGTGGACCAAGAAAATTTGTGAGGAAGTCAATTTCGGCGATGGGTCACAAAGGAAAGAAGCAGATGGTTTGGTATATTTAGCAGGAACCCTTTATTATAATAGGAATGGAGAAGGAGGGTTAAATAGCACTTTTTCATTTAATCTTTGATTTAGGAATATATTTTGATATTTTTGTGTGTACTCATAACTGAATAAAAATATTCTACTTAATTATAATTTTGTTATAATAATTTTTTGACATCAGGCAGCAAAATTTGATTGACAATACATTAATGGCAATTTTTTTTAAACGTTAGCCAATTAGGACAAAACAACATATTATGCCTTTAATTATCTGAATAAATCGCAAAATTAATAATATACCTTAAATTGTTGAATGGGTTTTTGCCAAAAAATTCCAGGGCTTTGTATACCGAGCTCAAAAACTATAGTAATAGCTAAATTATCACAAAATCCCGCTACTATTACTTTGGCGTCATCGATTAAGTTGTCAGTTTTGATATTATTATCAACTCTTCTGTACATTGTAAACGAATAAAATTAAAAATTTAACATTGTTTAAGACAAAAAAAACAGTTTTAAGGGGAGTTTGAGATCCCAAAACTGGTATTCTCTGCAGAGATAGAGCTTTGGAGTCTGGTACAAAATTTGTTGAAACTTTCTGTCATTCAACTTCTCTAAATTCGTCAAAGCTCTATCTCTTATCTGTCAAAAGAAAGCTTTTCCGTAGCCTACTATGCTCTAGTTAATTGAGTTTGTAAAAACAGCATCTTGAATCACTGTGTGACCTTTCCAGTGACCGCAAAGTTGCCAGAAAATTCTGCAATCAACCAAATCCACAATAACAATACAGTTCGAACTTGATTATCGGTATAATCGAATCTCGGTATATTTTTTCCGTTTATATATTTCTGATTGTTGAGCTTTAGTATGACCCCTGAAGACATTTAGAATTTGTGTAAAAAATACATTATTTAATTTAATATGCAATTAACCATTTAACGTTGACTAAAATGGAGTCCCAGAACTCAAATTTATGTGATTTGTTTCGTGTTTGTATGAGACATTTTTTGTTCGTGATCCGAAGTCTCATACAAACCTTCGGATAATCGGAACTTCGGATAATCGAGTCTGGACTGTACCTCAATTGGAAAATCACCAGAAAAACCTTACCAAATTCTAGGAGCTACAAAGGCATCTTAAATTTTTCATTCAGATTTCAGGAAAGCTTAATGAAAATCTGTGTTAACTTTGAAACTGATCTGTGTTACTAAAAAACAAAATTTTGACAGTGAGAACAGTTTTACAATCTGTGTATTTTTTTTTACAGAGAACTTTGTTATCTGGATTTTGCGTGTGTGAGTTTTTTGTTCACAATTTATTGCTAACTTTACAATGACCCTGCAAATATTTGGTCGAATAACGTACCTGCAGAACTCTACAATTCTGAAAAAATCACGTTTCCGTTATCTTCTACAGGCAGTCTCACTTTTGCTGGTTTGTTTTTTATGTAGGTATTGCGGATTTCATAGAATTTGCAACAATCGTGTAAGTTGTAAAAAAAAATGTTGTCCAACAAAGTACACACTAGGGTGGTCCAAATCGGGGCTACCCCCTGAAATCAAAGATTGACCCATTACAAAAATGATCATTTGCAAAAGCTAATAGGTATTGCTTATTTCAGAGACTTTGCTCTTCAACCAAGTGCACAGCTCAAACTATCGAGCTGTCAAATCTGCAACATGGGGTTAAACTTTCTGTGAAGTTGCTGTGAAGTTTTTCATGGAACTTCGAATATTTTAACTCCATGTTGCACGCACACTCTCTCACTTTTAATTTCTCGCTAGCAGAAAAAAAAACTATCTAAGGCACACTCCACTGTCTGAAACTGTTCTAAAGTGTTCGAAAGCTTCAAAGCTCAGTCGAGACACGCACCACTATAGGCGAACGGGGTGGGAGGGGGAGACGGGGTAGGATTTCAAGTGTGCAAATATTTGGAGTGCAGATATTAATTGCAAGAGTGGAGAATTTGGTGCTCAATTTGCAATACAGCAAATTCATCTAAATGCACATCCCCTTTCCACCCCGCTTGCAACTGTGGTGCGTATCCAGGATAGAAGCTATCATCGATATGAAACAAAGCCTTCGGGTGCATGTCTTAGACAGTTTTTCTGCTGTAGATTGAGGTGTGCACTTTTGAAAAAAGCTGCATGAAAACCTCTCGCGTTTACAAAACAGCAACGAAAAACTCATGAATCTTCTCTTCCAGCTAAGACACTCACCAATTGCCTGAATATCAACAGTTTTTTCATTACAGCTACTCGAAATTTTTTTTTTTTTTTTGTTTCGAAAATTATAGGACCTGATCCTGCGGATGATCACAGTTTATAGTTTTGTAAATTTTGTTAATTCCTAGACCTAATTGTAATGTACGCGACCGTACGTTAGAAGAAGAGCAGATTTGTTGACCAACGGTCAAGCCATCGATCATGTTGTGTTTATCCCGGGCAGACAGTAATAACAAAATTCATGCCATTTCAATTACATATACTGTTAAAATAACAAAAAGTATTATGGAATCTTCTTAAAAACCCATTTTTGCATAAGGGTTCAATAACAGTTTATGTTATCATAACAAAATTTGTTACCCGGGCGGAAAGTGAGTTGGTGGCGATAACTTCGAACTATCTTGGCTTGTTTATTCGCATCTTGCTGTAAACTCCTCGAGTTATGACGACTTATGAAACCGACTGCGTATCATGGAAAGTATATTCCATGATCATACTGCATTATCTACAGTTGATATTGAGCTGTTAGTGGTAGTTATTTTGGACTTAGCAAAAATTTCGAAAATTTTATTTTTTCCAAAATTTTACCCGAACATCATGAAATGATTATTTTGACTTTATTTCAAATTTATGCTGGACTTAGAAAAATTAGCAGTCACTTACATAATTTTCAATTTCCGACACATAGAATAATTTTCATGAGCTGATATTTTAAAATTTGGTTTTATTTATGCTGGACTTTGAAATTTTTGCGTATATTTTTTAATTCTTTACTTTTTACAGAAACAGCATTTTTTTGGGACTTAGAAAATTTTCGGGAGTTTGGAAACATGATAAATTATTTTGATGTTTATTTTTGCTTTGAACCAAAATTTCGGAAAAATCGACGATATTACAGAAAATTTTTGTCCGATTTTTACAAAAACATCAGTTTGTTCCTAAAATAATGTCCCTAACAAAACGTCTTCATTGAAATTTTGAAATTCGAAAGTTGGTTTTTAATAATTATTGATATACCCCCTACAAAAATCGTTCCGGCACTTAGAAAATTTACGGGATCCGTATCACGACAAGATTGTTGGTAGAATTTATTAGATTTTCAGGACTTTGCGAAATTTTTGCTCTAAGCCAGTTGAATATTTTTCAACATTTTGAAAAATTATTTTGATAAGAAACATTACCAGGCTTTTTGAAATTTTTTTGTGGATTTTTGGACTTATGCAATTTTAGGAATATTTTCATAAACTTTTATTTTTAATTAAGAAAAATAGAAATAGAGACTTTGGATTTTTCGTGATTTGGAAAATTATTGTGACATTTTGGCAATTCAACGCTTTCTCCACAATTTTTTAATGAGTTTTTAAAAAGTAAAATAATTTTTCAACTTTGAAAAATCTTGTTTTGATGTAAGTGCGTATATTCCTGCAATATTACTCATATTTGTGAAGAGGAAGAAGGGGTGGGGGTCTGAATTGTGGCGGGGTGCATTAAAAACCAATAAAATTATTTTTGGGATCAAAATCTACTTTATGAACTTGATATGATTTTTGGAAGATTTCAGTTGTTTGCTACTATAAACTCAACTTGATGTGGCATTGTTGGTCAAATAAACTCAACAAGATTTTTCGCAGATACGCCTCGAACAATTTATGTTCGTGGCCATGTTCGGTTATCTCTTAACCATACCCTGGGGTGAACTTGACTTGTTCGTGTTTTTACGAACATGGGTAGATTTTTCCCAGATGCAACTTTCTGCCCGGGTATTGGTCTGATTTTGGTTGAAAGCCAAAACAACTTTGGAATAACATTTGTTGTTATGGAAGAGTACCTCCTACTGTTATTGGGATGATCGGATTAGTTGTTAAAATAACAAAAAAATAATAACAAAGATTTGTTCGAACAATAACACAAAATTTTATTAATCTGTTATTACAATAACAATCCAAAAACAACAAATTCATAACGACGAATAACAAATCTTGTTATAAATAACATAAAATGTTATTGGAATAGTATTTTCAAGTATCAAAAAATGTTATTCCCAAGTTATTACCCTCTGCTCGGGATATCAAAAAACAGTACCCCAAACCAGAATGTTAGGCTGATCCAAGTATGTGCGAGACCTGGAAGATCTGCTCCATACAAAAGGTGGCCTTGAAGGAATATTTCGTACCAGTCCCCTTTCTTCGGACTGATGCGGATTCCACGGACCCCGGACATAACGCAGAACAAGGTTTGCTCATCAGATAACACTTTTGACAGTTTTTTCCTTTCCTATAGTGCCAGCAAGCGACCATCATATAAAGTTGTTTCTCCAAACCCGGATTTCGCAGAAAGTTTCATTCCAGCCACGATCTTCGGTAGCGCTCGAAGGATAATGCGTCATTTGTTTAACGGAAAAAAGAGGAGGTAGAGGTGGTCGTTGAGGCGGACGATTAAAAGCTGATGCTAGTGGAGTTGGAATGAAGCTGGAAGATCCAGAAACGCCGGCATCGTCTCCGTTTGCGCAAACACCGACAGTGCAGACGCTTTCGCCGTATTGCCCTACACCGCCTCTACCAGCATAGCCAGGCTTCAGAGCTCAAATAGCACCGGGAATCCAGGCACCACCTACAGTACCTCAGCATGCCTTGATTCTAGAACAAAACGGAAGGCCGATCGGAAGCAATCCAGCCTACGGATTTATGCGCCAAGACCACGGAGCCGAAGCAAGAAGACCACTGACAGAAAGGACGTGTCCTGCAGGTTACGAAGTACAAGACAACCAGTAGCAATGCTACCAGCGATATGTCCAATATAAACTCGATGCTTCATATCAACCAGGCTAAAATTTCAGGAAAGTATGGTTCAAAGTGTGTCAATGCCACTGGCAAAAATTGGCGAAGGTGCCCGAATAAGTACTTTGTCCAGATCTTGAAAAACTTTGATGGAGATTTGGACATAACTAATCTTCTGAATAAGATTTCTTAGTCTGTCACTGATGTGTAGTCGATCCAGAATTCAACTGCAGTGTGTTACGTTACGATTCCCATTTAGATACTTGAAGTTTACGTTCGTGTTCGAGAAGTGATCTGTAACGAAACAATTCAAAGCTGCATAGAAGTTTCACAATACAAACAACAAAAGCGCATGACGTAGATATGATTTCATGTTCAAAGCCCGTTAGACATTTGAAAAAAGTCCTATTAGATAACAAAAAACCCACTTGACCCTCCATTGCCAAGAAAACTCCTTCGCTCGGCAGGAGATCGCATTCACTCTTCCGTGCTTTATTAGTCCGGTGCTGAAGCAGTTAAAAACTTTCAGGAAAGCCCCGTGATGAATAGAAGTAGTTTTCGCGAGAAAATTTTCAGTTAAATTTGCTCCTCTCGATTGTGAAATAATCGCTTGGTGAATGGTTCAACAATTCAAAATTTTGCACAAAGCCTGTTCAAACAGTTTAAAACGAAACGTGATTTATTTTTCAGCTTCCACAAATGTTTGTCTAACGCGCGCGGTATATTTTAAAATATGCATCACCACGCGTGCGTTCGAATTTCAATCGCCGACGCCGGCGGGCAACAAATCAACTAATCTAATTGACCACCCAACGCCACCTCGTTAACACATAAAACAGTCAAACAAAATCAATGTCGCAATAAAACAGGGAAAATTTCGAGGAAAAAAACGGATCGTTTATGCACTGTGCAAATCGCATTCCATAAAAGTACGTGTGGGGATGTTCGCGAGGCGAAATTATATGTTTGACCACGCAGTGCAGCGCAGCGGTTCTGCACCTCAAGCTCATAAATATTTTATTAATAACGACGAAATAAATTATTTTAATGTTATCGATAAATGTGAGCGTGAGTGAGTGTGTGGTGTGAGTGTGTGGTGTGCGTGTTCAAGTGCAGGAATATTGGCCAAATTGGTTTTTTGAGCATTCACCTAACAGGTTACTCTACTCTACTCTACTCTACTCTACTCTACTCTACTCTACTCTACTCTACTCTACTCTACTCTACTCTACTCTACTCTACTCTACTCTACTCTACTCTACTCTACTCTACTCTACTCTACTCTACTCTACTCTACTCTACTCTACTCTACTCCACTCCACTCCACTCCCACTCCACTCACTCACCCCACTCCACTCCACTCACTCCACCTACTCCACCCACTCCACTCCACTCTACTCTACTCTACTCTACTCCACTCCACTCCCACTCACTCCACTCCACCTACTCCACTCACCTACTCTACTCCACTCCACTCCACCTACACCCCACTCACCCACTCCACTCACCCCACTCCACTCCACCCCACTCCACCCACTCCACTCCACTCACTCCACTCACTCTACTCCACCCACTCCACTCCACTCACTCCACTCTACCCACCTCTACCACTACTCTACCCACTCCACTCCACCCCACTCCACTCTACTCTACTCTACTCCACTCACTCCACTCCACTCTACTCCACTCACTCCACTCCACTCCACTCCACTCACTCTACTCACTCACTCCAC
The DNA here is from genome assembly GCF_015732765.1 of Culex quinquefasciatus. Lineage (NCBI taxonomy): Eukaryota > Metazoa > Arthropoda > Insecta > Diptera > Culicidae > Culex > Culex quinquefasciatus. Next base: position 31,613,184 of record NC_051862.1, on the reverse strand, counting down.
TCTACTCTACTCTACTCCACTCTACTCTACTCTACTCTACTCTACTCCACTCTACTCCACTCTACTCTACTCTACCCTACTCACTCCACTCTACTCTACTCCACTCTACTCCACTCTACTCTACTCCACTCCACTCCACTCCACTCTACTCTACTCTACTCTACTCTACTCTACTCTACTCTACTCTACTCTACTCTACTCTACTCTACTCTACTCTACTCTACTCTACTCTACTCTACTCTACTCTACTCTACTCTACTCTACTCTACTCTACTCTACTCTACTCTACTCTAACATTTTAATTTTTTTTTTGATTTCTCCAAACATTTGTTACAAGATTTCACCACTTTTCTCCACAACAATAATTCACAATTTAGCCCACTTGGCGCTGCCCCACATGTCCAGTCTGTTCCAATTCCACGTGGACTGGTGGATGAAGGCCAATCATAATGTTGGCAGAGAGAGGGAGAGGGAGCGCAGTAGTTCTACAACTACACATAATTTTCCAGTTTTCCAGCTGGGAAGCAACCCAATTGCCCAATTGGGGCCTGCTGGTCGTTATGTCATTTTCCGGGACAATTTTCCACCCGCGGTGGGTTATCCGTTACTGGTGCTAAATTTTGCGGTTTGAATTATGTTTTGCTTGTTTGCGATTAAAATAAAGCATTAATTGCCGTAGATAAGTGTGAATCTGCAAAAGCAAATATTTACTCGAAGTTTTCCTAAATGTAGGCAATCCAAATGTTTTCCTCAGAAAAAAAACAAATACCCAAGTGAATTGCTGATTAACTTTTGCGGGTTTGGATGATAAATTTAAATTATAATAAAAATGGTGGCTGAGTGATGCCATGATGCATCATCATCATCGCCGTTGTGTCATTTGGGTGGTGAGGGGGGCAAACGATAATGTTGGCGAATAATTAAAATATATTGCCAGTGGCGCAGAGCGCAGCGATATGTGGTGAAATTAATTAAAAACTATGCGATTGAAATGAGCTCGCTTTGAGGGGGAAGGGAAGCGTGGGGGGGGGTCCTGGTGAGGGTGGTTTTTGATCGCAACCACGAGCGGTGCAAAGTTTGTTTGTTTGTTTTGATTTATTTCCGTAATTATTCACCATCTATTAGTGCGCCGCGGGTTGATGTTTGATTTGGGATGAAACGAGGCCGTGGTTAAATTGTTATTTAATGAACGAATGCAAATTATTGCAGTGTTTTATGGTTTTAACGAAACAGAAAAAATTGATCTTGATTAAATTTTTGAAATGGTCCTTATATTTATTTTTTCAATATTGAAACGAAATTGTGCTTGAAATGTTTACTTGCATGAGACACAAAAAAGTTTTTAACGAAGTCTAAACGAATTGCTACAAAATATGCTACGTAAATTCAAAGATTATTATTCCAATTTTCTTGTATTCTCAGTTACTCGTTAAGCTCTGATTCAAAACGATTAGGCTATTGCAAATTCTTTTCAAAGTTCATGTTCAAAATCAGGGGGCAAAAATTATTTCTATGAAATTCTGTGCAAAACTTTAAAACATAATTAGAAAAGAATTCCAATCAGCAAAAAAAAGTTTGAAAGGTATTAATGAGTTTGAAATTATTTAAGCAAGTTTAGGCTCGTTTGAAAATATCTTGAATTATAGTTAAAACTCCAATTGACAGTACCACAAAAAGTTTTAGTTTTTCGCGAAAAAAAAAATCATCAGTACTTAGGTATTTGGAAACCAATGATTGCAAAACCACTGTAGTACTGGTGTAAAATGCATTTTAAATCATTCATTTTCATCTAAATGTTGAAACCATGGCTTGTGGTTTCAGTATTCAAATTATTTTTTTTTATTTTTTGCCCTCCCTCCTCAACTTGGGTCAAAGTCAAGGGACATAAACTTCAAAAAATATTTGCAACAATCTTATCATGATTTTGTTTGTCAATTTTGTAAGGTCTTCACAAAAATTTTCTATTAAACATATTTTTTTTACAGTTCATTCAGACTTGTTTTTATATAAGTGCTGCGAAAATATTTAAAAACCTTTATAATTAGAACAGATTTTCTGATAAATATAATTTTCCCTAAAAAGTAGTAAGTAATAAACAGAAAAAGATTATTACCAAGGTTGTTAACGATAAAATTATCGAGGCTCGATAACGATATCGACATTTCTATCGTTATCGTCGGGACGATACCTTATTTTTAAAATCTTTCCAAAATCTTCAGGAGTTTGGAAGAGTACTTGAAGAAAGTTTTATCATACCGCGGTCCAAACTGCTATGCTGTAGCTATCTTAAAGAGCTTTTGTAGAACTCCGGGAAAAAAATTTTGTTGGGTACCGTATTTTTTCGAAAATGCTCAAATTTCCAAATTATGCATAAATATGTACCAAACGAAGCGAAATTTTGTATGCTTTTTTACTTTATTTAGATTTTTTTTGCAAAATACAAAAAAAAATCACAAAATATCGTATTTTTTTTAAATTACTAATTTTTTTTAAATGCGACGCAACATTTTGTATCATATGAAGCATACACAATTTGAATGCATGTATGAAGCATGCAAAATTTCGCATCGTTTGATACCCACATTGCATATTTTAAAAATTTGAGTATTTTCGAAAAAATACAGTAAGGTCGTTGCAAATATTTTTTGAAGTTTCTGTCCCTCGGCTCTGACCAAATTCAAAGGGGTTGGGGGGGGGGGGCAAAAATAAAAAAAAAAATAATAACAAGCCTTGGTTTCAACATTTGGATGAAAAAGTGGTTTCAAAGGCATTTTACGCGCGCCCAGTTGCTTTTCAATCATTAGTTTTCGAAATATCGAGGTATCGACGGAATGTTTTTTCGCGAATTTTTTTTTTTCGTTGGACTGTACACATTGGTATTTCATGAAAATTTAAAAATGTTTTCAAATGAGTTCAACCATACTAAATATGACTATAAACGCAGGAAAATCGAGTTTTGCAACGAGTTCCATACAACATTTTTGCAAATCCGAAAAACACCCATTGAGTGAAATTTTAAGTATACATAAATCGTTTAAATCAAAAAAATGTTGAAAAGTGTTACTTTTCGAAACAGGTGCTGAAAAGTTCAACTTCTCAGCACCCATTTCAGTGCTGAAAGGTAGAACTTTTCAGCATTTATTTTGAAAAGTGTTGCTATTCGATTCTGTTATTTTTGGTACAGAAAAGTAAGCTATTTCGTCGTTCAAGAATGACAGGAAAAGTAAGTAGTTTCACGACGGAATTGCAAACAAACTATTTTTTCAGCATTTTTTATTTTTAAAACCGCTGTATCTTCACAAGGATTGGATATAAGACAATGGTCAATATGGAGACTTTTATGAAAAATTGTCTGGAGAATCGATTCCCACTATCGGTTTTGGAAATTTTTGACGTTTAGACCACTTTTCAAAAAAACAGTTGTAAGTTAACGATTTTTGTATTTTTTTAGGAGAGACATACCATCTTGCATTTTTCGTGAGTCTTTTTGTCACATTTTAGGCTATTTTCACAAAAAAAATTGAACGAAAAAAATCGTGACATCACCTTAATATTTAACATATAAACATAAAAATTGAAAAATCTCATAGAATTGGCGTGTATTTTTCTTTCAGTGTATTTTTTTTCAAAAAGCTCGTCTAATTTCCTACAAGTTTGTCTTGGACCACTTTTTGATACGATGTAACGGCTTAGAGATACAGCAATATTTAATTTACAAAATACTAAAATATTCAAAACCCTTACGCCCTTCTCAAATGTCATTATCGAGTGCAACTGGCTCCATATATACAAAAATGGCTTATAAAGGCCTAGGATAACATGTCTAAAAAGTTTCATTGAAATCGGAGAGGATCGGGTACAAAAGTACCAGAAAAATTCCTGATTTGTGGTGGAATTGCTCTCGTTTGAAACCCATATTACAAATTTTGAAAATTTGAGAATTTTCGAAAAAATACGGTACGGCATCGGAATATTAGTTAAAGAATTGTGGTTAATTTAGAATCCAATGCAAAACAAAGTACATAAATATTTACAATTTTAAATGCTTTAAAAAAGCTATATAAAAACTGCTTTTCCTCTTTCTATTATTAACTAGATCATCACCAAAAAATGTTTTTCAACTTTCCTTTATCGTCGATTTAAAATTAAGATTAAAAACTTTTTTGCACATTCATAACTCAGCGTTGAATATTTGATTGAAATTAATGAATGATTTTGTGTGTGTAAGAGTCTTTTAAAAAAATAGCAACAATAAGCCCTGTTCTATTAACTGTAAATAACTAACTAACAAGTTGACATTTCTGAAGTTACTATCAATAAACGGTTAAGTATCGTCAAGGTATGATGGATTTGGGCTCTCTGAACATGCTCTAATCGACAGAAGTGAATTTTAGTGAATTTCCTGTTAATAAATAAAGTTGTAAATTTCACTTATAAATGGTATGGAATCATCTTGAGCAACCTTGCGCACCCCCTTATTTTTGCTAGCCCCATAGATAAATGTGGATACGCATGGTTGCTTATGATGATTCCACAGCATTTAACTCCAAATTTACATTTTTTTTGTGACTTGCTGGAAAATCACTAAAATCAACTTCAATAATGTCGAGTTGTGTAACGATAGAAATTTTAAAAGATATTTGAAATGGTCTTGACGATAAACATAAACAACTTTTGCGATAGAATTTTCAGGACTAAATACAAGTTGACCAAATATTATACCAAATATTATACTTGAAAATGGATGTTACTTTTTGAATTAAAGATAACGACTTTTTAGGAACAGCCCAAATGTGTGACTAAGTTCAACCAGACAATTATTAATGTTCTTTTCTCTTTAAAATTGTAAGCCACTAAATTGAACAGATAAATTCATTAAAAGTTCAAAGAGCTAAATTCCCTTCTTTGAATGGCAAACACCCCTTTCACAACGCCAACGTTAGATTGTAATCCCTTAGATAATGTGATTAATTCATGCTTCATTGTGCTACCGGATCGTCTACGAGTTTAACTTCTCTAAAATATCGCATAAAGCAATTTTCAACCCCTTCAATTTGGTGTAAAACAACCCGGTAAAGCCCACTTACAGAGGGGCGCTGGGTGGGGTGAGGCGAGGTGTTCATTAAAAATTCTTGCCAGGCTTAATTGAACAAGTGGGGTCGCAGCGCAAGAATACAATTTAAAGTTGTTTTTTTTTTTACACTCTCACCCTCGCCGTTCGTCAGCCAAGGGTGATTGTACGCCAAGTGCACGACGTCAAAATAATTGTATGCAAAAGGTGTAATTGCACACATACATCACACTTGCTCTGATTGCGGAAACCATTTTTTTCCAGGTTTGAAAATGCAAGGTGTAAAAAATTGCCTACATTTTCCCTCTTTTTCCGAGTTCAAGTTTCGCAAATTACGAGCATGAAGTTACTCGGAAAGTCATGTTTATTTATGTTTGATATTTTTTTCCCCGACCGGTCCTCGGAAAAGCCCAAGTACCGGAAAGCGATTAAGGTCCACTTGGCCTACGCGGTGCTCAACCCGTTGGCGGCAGCAAACGTCGGACTAATTAACATAAAAATGAAATGGCATCATACAAGTTGCATACTTCTTGGGGTGGAAAACTTGTACAGTTTCGTGACGGAAGCTTGGTTCGCTCGTGGGGGGGTGGGTGGCAGTTGAGAAGGAAATTAATCCTAATTATGATTTTCCTCGACACGGGCGTTTGATGGTTTCCGCTGAGGAAGGAAGTTAGTACTGCGCACTTAAGAGTTTCTATGGTCTGGAATCTTGGCGCTGCAAGTTTGGTTGAAACTTTTTAAATAGTGCAAACAAATAGATTACAGCAGACTACAAATTTTTTATGTTTTTCAACTGAAAGCTGTCAATTCACAGATCAACGACCTCCAATCACAATCACCCGCTCAAAATAACAATCCCAATCAAAAGTAAGGCCAATTTGTCCCTTCACCCACTTCTCAAAATCACAAAAACTCGTTCATTAAAATCAATCATCATTCCGGGCACGACCGCCCAATTGCACGACACCTCCCCCCATCGACAGTCAACTGCCATGAATGCAACAAAGTTTACCCTAAATAGGATCCAATTTTGTCATCACAAAGGACCTTACAAGCCGGATTGACCGACGGATCCAACCCGTTTCATGTTCGCGTTTTTCGGCCATTTCAAACATACACTATTTTGGTGGCATCGACGTCAAATTGAACTCCGCGAGTGACACATATAGGTTCGTTGGTGTACAAAGTCAAATTCCAACAACATTGGATTCGCTGATTGACGGACGGAGAATATGGTCCCGGCGGATGATTTGTTCCTGCAATATGTATGGATGTAACGAACGAACGATACCCAGATATCGAGTGCTGGGTGGCGAGCGAAGCCGTTCTGGAGGTCTGAACTGGTTGTGGAAATTGGGAAGAAAAAAGCCATGGGAAAGTCGCATGTCGCACCCGTCGAGGTTAGTAACAGGTTAGAGAAGGGTGGTGTGAATTGTATTGAATATCAGGTCTTATTACAAGTATGGAATTACTATAAAATAAAACAATAAATTTTACAACAATCCAACTCACTACGGCCAATAATAAGTTGAACTGTTTCAATGAGCAATTATTTTTTTTGCAAATTGACTTGTCACAGTATTTTCTTATTTTTGAGGGCAATTTGGGCAACACTGAGAAAATCTAATTTCTTGAACAGCATTTGAAAGGGCGTAAAAACATTTTCACAGCTGGAACTGTTCTGCAGTGGTAGTGATAGTGGTAACTGAGGAACTTTTGTTTTATTTTTTTATTTTTTGAGAACTTACCTGATGACTCGGAATTAGTTCCAGATGTCAAAATGATTTTTTCTCGTGTTGCTCCTTGTTCATGTTATTTATTTTTTATCTTTACATGGCAAATATATCTCAGCAACCAAAGGCCGTATCAACAATGCAAAGTGGTCCAGATCACATTATGTGCACAATGGATTTTCCCGAAAAATTGTGAAGTTATGAGCTTGGGTGTCTTCAGAAGAGTTGTTGCAAATAGGAATGGGGTAACTTTTGAGTTGGTTGAAAATCAGGGTGGTTCACGATTAGGGTAATTTCGAAAAGCTTACTTTTAAGGATTGTTTTTCGGGTTCTTTTTGTTGTCTTCTAGAAAACTTTTGTGCTTGTCAATTGAGGCAACTTTGTCGAAAACACCAGCATTTTAGCTCATAATCTACGCCTTCTACGATCAAATATAGAGAAAGCATCTGAGCAAATTTTCAAAAATCAGTTTTTTGAACGTAGCAATTCAGGGTTAAGTTTTAGAGAAAAGTGATGTTCGAGGCACTTTTAGAGCTCTAAAAAACAATTATTTTTTTGACAAGTCAATTTGTACTTAAAAGTTACATCCATTTTTAAGTTACAAATTTAAAACTTGAATATCTCGAAAAGGCGCAGACCAAATTTTAAGCGCAAGAGGGCTCAATTCTGAGTGCAGTTTCAGCGGACAAAATTTCATGGAAAAACATAGTTGGACAATTTTCGAATTTCATTACGGTGGTCTCAAACACTTTCCCTTGAAAATTAGACATTTGAAGATGAAGAGACAAATGAAGATATCTTGCGTTTGTAGTTTGTAGTTTTTTCAAAGTTTTTCTCCCTCGGCTCTGGCAGGGGTCAAGGGGGGGAGGGGACAAAAAAATAAAAAAAATAACAAGCCATAGTTTCAAGATTTGCATGGAAAAAGTATTTTAAAATGACGAAAACAAAAATTTTACAAAAAAAACTGTTTGCGACACTAAGCATCGAAAATTTTGAAAAAATTACCAACATTTTAAATTAACCCAAATAAGCTACAAATAATTTTAAACGGAATGCATTTTAAATTGATTTCAGTTGATTGTACTTGAATTCCCATTGAAATTTTAAAGTTTTTTGAAAAAATATTGCCCCTTGTTTTTCGGGTCAACATTGAATATTACTTTGATCCTCAACTTAATCCTGAATTGCTATGTTCAAAAACAGATTTTTGGAGGTTTGCTCAGATGGTTTCCCTTAATTTGGTCGTAGAATGGGTAGATTACGGGATAAAATTTTGGTGTCTTCGGCTAAGTTGCTTGGATTGGCAAGCCCAACAGTTTTCTAGAAGAAAAAAAACCTAAACATATTCCTAAAAAGTTAGCTTTTCATAATCACCCCAATTGTGAACCACCCTAATTTTCAATGAAACTAAATATTGCCCCTTCACATTTGCAACAACTCCTCTGAAGACATCAAAATCAATTTTCCCCTTAATTTAGCGATCTTGACCACTCTGCACTGTTCAAAAATTATGCAATTTATAAAAATATTTCACTGAACTTTTTGTTTGCAAATTTAATTTATTATTAAGAAATGAATACACAAAATTTGTTTGACCTTTTTTTTATTTAAAAAATATAATTGAAAGGCGCAACTTAAGGTCATCGCTTAAATTATCACAGTTTTAGTATAAATAAATGATTTTTCCGTCGAAAAACCCGGTTTTGATTTTCAAAAAATCATATCTCGGAATTCTATTGAAGAAACTTCACCGTTTTTTGATATGTAGGGTAAAATTGTTCGAGAATTTCGATGAACATATTTTCTGAAAAATGCTCTTTGTTCCCGGTACCTCGAAAACCTTGTCAAATACAAGGCAACATTTTTGAAACTCCAAACTATATTTATCTAAAAGCCTTTCTACACGGATAGAAATCCTGTCCGGGAAATCGACAACATTGTTCTCGATTCGTTCTGAAATTCGTTTCAGAATGTTGTCGACCAGTCGTCCGGTAACATTTGCAACAAAATCGAGAACAATGTTGTCGATTTTGAGTGGTTACGGTTTGGTGACGCCTGGCTCAAAACAAAACAAAAAGCACGCAGCCATCCGGGTTGCGGTTTATTCGGATTTTGAATTGACCGTTGGATTTGGTTTTTAAATTGACCGTTGGATATTTCTTTTGGTTCAGTAAAAGCATTCAAGTTTATTCGTTATTTTTATTTATTGAAGCAAAAAATACATCATTAATTAAAAAACTAATCTATGAGTGTGTGTGAGTGTGTGTGTGTGTGTGTGTGTGTGTGTTGGAAATATGGGAATAAAAGAAATAAGTGTTATGAGAATCAGGAAATATGGAAATCTGGGAATTGAAGAATGTGGAGTTTTTGGGAATTTGAGATTTTCTGAATCTGGGAATCCCAAATCCAAATTAGGGAATTAATGATTTTAGGAACTCGGTATTATGTTATTTTACAAATTTGGGAACATGGGAATTAGAAAAATTAGAGATTTTAGAACCTGATAATGTGGGATTTTGAGAATTTTAGAATTTTAAAAATTTAGAATTTAGGAATTTTAAAGTTTTAGGAATTTAGGAATTTAAGAATTAAGGAATTAAGGAATTTAGAAATTTAGGAACTAAGGAATTTAGGAATTTAGGAATTTAAGAATTTAGGAATTTAGGAATTTAGAAATTTAGGAATTTAAGAATTTAAGAATTTAGGAATTTAGGAATTTAGGAATTTGGGAATTTAGGAATTTAGGAATTTAGGAATTTAGGAATTTAGGAATTCAGGAATTTAGGAATTTAGGAATTTAGGAATTTAGGAATTTAAGAATTTAGGAATTTTGGAATTTAGGAATTTAGGAATTTAGGAATTTAGGAATTTAGGAATTTAGAAATTTAGGAATTTAGGAATTTAGAAATTTAAAAATTTAGAAATTTCGGAATTTAGGAATTTAGGAATTTAGGAATTTAGGAATTTAGGAATTTAGGAATTTAGGAATTTAGGAAATTAGGAATTAAGGAATTTAGGAATTTAGAAATTTAGGTATTTAGGAATTAAGAAATTTAGGAATTTAGGAATTAAGGAATTTAAGAATTTAGGGATTAAGGAATTTCGGAATTTAGAAATTTAGAATATAGAAATTTAGGAATTTAGGAATTTAGGAATTTAGAAAATTAGGAATCAAGGAATTTAGGAATTAAGGAATTTAGAAATTTAGGAATTTAGGAATTTAGGAATTTTGGAATTTAGGGATTTGGGAATTTAGGAATTCAGGAATTTAGGAATTAACGAATTTAGGAATCTAGGAATTTGGGAATTTAGGAATTTTGGAATTTTGGAATTTAGGAATTTACAAATTTAGAAATTTAGGAATTCAGGAATTTAGGAATCAAGGAATTTAGGAATTTAGGAATTTCGGAATTAAGGAATTTAGAAATTTAGGAATTTAGGAATTTAGGAATTTAGGAATTTAGTAATTTAGGAAATTACGAATGAAGGAATTTAGGAATTTAGGAATTTAGAAATTTAGGAATTTAGAAATTTAGGAATTTAAGAATTTAAGAATTTAGGAATTTGGGAATTTAGGAATTTAGGAATTTAGGAATTTAGGAATTTAGGAATTAAGGAATTTAGGAATTTAGGAATTTAGGAATTTAGGAATTTAGGAATTTAGGAATTAAGGAATTAAGGAATTTTGGAATTTTGGAATTTTGGAAATTTGGAATTTAGGAATTTAGGAATTTAGGAATTTAGGAATTTCGAAATTTAGGAATTTAGGAATTAAGAAATTTAAAAATTTAGAAATTTCGGAATTTAGGAATTTAGGAATTTAGGAATTTAGGAATTTAGGAATTTAGGAATTTAGGAATTTAGGAATTTAGGAATTTAGGAATTTAGGAAATTAGGAATTAAGGAATTTAGGAATTTAGAAATTTAGGTATTTAGGAATTTAGAAATTTAGGAATTTAGGAATTAAGGAATTTAAGAATTTAGGGATTAAGGAATTTCGGAATTTAGAAATTTAGAGTATAGAAATTTAGGAATTTAGGAATTTAGGAATTTAGAAAATTAGGAATTAAGGAATTTAGGAATTAAGGAATTTAGAAATTTAGGAATTTAGGAATTTAGGAATTTAGGAATTTTGGAATTTAGGGATTTGGGAATTTAGGAATTTAGGAATTTAGGAATTAACGAATTTAGGAATCTAGGAATTTGGGAATTTAGGAATTTTGGAATTTTGGAATTTAGGAATTTACAAATTTAGAAATTTAGGAATTCAGGAATTTAGGAATCAAGGAATTTAGGAATTGAGGAATTTCGGAATTAAGGAATTTAGAAATTTAGGAATTTAGGAATTTAGGAAATTACGAATGAAGGAATTTAGGAATTTAGAAATTTAGGAATTTAGTAATTTAGGAAATTACGAATGAAGGAATTTAGGAATTTAGGAATTTAGGAATTTAGAAATTTAGGAATTTAGAAATTTAGGAATTTAGGAATTTAGAAATTTAGGTATTTAGGAATTTAGAAATTTAGGAATTTAGGAATTTAGGAATTTAGGAATTTAGAAATTCAGAAATTTAGGAATTCAGGAATTTAGGAATTTAGCAATTTAGGAATTTAGGAATTTAGAAATTAAGGAATTTAGTAATTTAGGAATTTAGGAATTTAGGAATTTTGGAATTTAGGAATTTAGGAATTTAGGAATTTAGGAATTAAGGAATTAAGGAATTTAGGAATTTGGGAATTTTTGAATTTTGGAATTTAGGAATTGAGTAATTTAGGAATTTACAAATTTAGAAATTTAGGAATTCAGGAATTTAGGAATTTAGGAATTTCGGAATTTAGGAATTTAGAAATTTAAGAATTTAGGAAATTACGAATGAAGGAATTTAGGAATTTAGAAATTTAGGAATTTAGGAAATTACGAATGAAGGAATTAAGGAATTTAGGAAATTACGAATGAAGGAATTTAGGAATTTAGAAATTTAGGAATTTAGGAATTAAGGAATTTAGGAATTTAGGAATTTAGGAATTTAGGAATTTAGAAATTTAGGTATTTAGGAATTTAGAAATTTAGGAATTTAGGAATTGAAGAATTAAGAAATTTAGAAATTTAGGAATTTAGGAATTTAGGAATTCAGGAATTTAGGAATTTAGGAATTTAGGAATTTAGGAATAAAGGAATTTAGGAATTTAGGAATTAAGGAATTTTAGGATTTTAGAATTTTAGAATTTTAGAATTTTAGAATTTTAGAATTTTAGAATTTTAGAATTTTAGAATTTTAGAATTTTAGAATTTTAGAATTTTAGAATTTTAGAATTTTAGAATTTTAGAATTTTAGAATTTTAGAATTTTAGAATTTTAGAATTTTAGAATTTTAGAATTTTAGAATTTTAGAATTTTAGAATTTTAGAATTTTAGAATTTTAGAATTTTAGAATTTTAGAATATATAATTTTATAATTTTATAATTTTAGAATTTTTCTAAAATTCTAAAATTCTAAAATAATTTTTGAATTTTAGAATTTTAAATTTTAGAATTTTAGAATTTTAGAATTTTGGAATTTTAGAATGTTATGATTTTAGAATTTTAGAATTGTCGAATTTTAGAATTTAAGAATTTAAGAATTTTAGAATTTTAGAATTTTAGAATTTTAGAATTATAGAATTTCAGAATTTGAGAATTTTTGAATTTTTGAATTTTAGAATTTTAGAATTTTAGAATTTTAGAATTTCAGAATTTTAGAATTTTAGAATTTTAGAATTTAAGAAATTTTAGAATTTTAGAATTTCAGAATTTTAAAATTTTAGAATTTTAGGCATTAAGGAATATCAGAATTTCAATATTTTAGAATTTTAGTGTTAAGAATTTTGGAATTTTAAAATTTTGACATTTTAGAATTATAGATTTTCAAAATTTCAGTATTTTAGAATTTTAGATTTTACGAATTATGAAAGTATGGATTTTTTTTAAATTTAAGTATTTTAAAATTAAAGAATCTTAGAATAAAAGAACTGTAGATTTTAAGAATTTTAAAATTATAAAATGATAGAATTATTGAATTTAAGAATTTTAAAAATTTTGAATTTTAGGATTAACGAATCAAAAAAATAAAATATTTGATAATTTTAGAATTTCAGAATTTTAGAATTTTAGGCTTTTAGGAATATCAGAATTTAAATATTTTAGAATTTTAGAGTTTAGAATTTTGGAATTTTAAAATTTTGACATTTTAGAATTTTAGATTTTCAAAATTTTAGTATTTTAGAATTTTGAAATTTTAGAATTTATTATTTTAAGATTTATGGAAGTATAGATTGTTTTTATTTTAAGTATTTTGAAATTAAAGAATGTTAGAATAAAAGAACTGTAGATTTTAAGAATTTTCAAATTATAGAATGATAGAATTCAAGAATTTTAAAATTTTAGAATTTTATAGTTTGAGAATTTTAGAATTTTGGAATTTCAGAATTTTAGCATTTTAGAATTTTAGAATTGAAAAATCAAAGAATTTCAGCATTTTAGAATTTTGAAATTTTAGAATTTAAGATTTTAAGAATTATGGAATTTTTTAATTTTAGAATTTTAAAATTAAAGAATTCCATACATTTTGAAATTTCAGAATTACAGATTTTAACAATTTTGAAATGTTATAATTAAAGATTTTAAGAATCTTGGAATTTTGGAATTTCTGAATTTTGAAATTTTAGAATTTAATATTTTAAAAATTATGGAATTTTTAATTTTAGAATTTTAAAATTAAAGAACTCCATGAATTTTGGAATTTCAGAATTACAGATTTCAACAATTTTGAAATGTTAGAATTGAAGATTTTTAGAATCTTGGAATTTCAGAATTTTGAAATTTTCGAATTTTAGAAGTTTGGAATTTAAGAATTAAAGAATTTAAGTATTCAAGAATTTTAGAATTGTAGAAATTTAGAATTTTATAATTTTATAATTTTAGAATTTCAGAATTTTGAAATTTTAGAACTTTGGAATTTAAGAATTAAAGAATTTAGGTATTCAAGAATTTTAGAATTTTAGAAATTTAGTGTTTTAGGCATTAAGGAATATCAGAATTTTAGTGTGTTAGAATTTTAGAGATTAAATTTCAGAATTTAAAAATTTTTAAATTTTAGAATTTTAGATATTCAAAAATTCAGTTTTTTAGAATTTTGAAATTTTAGAATTCAAGATTTTAAGAATTTTGGATTTTTTTTAACTTTAGTATTTTAAAGTTAAAGAATTTTAGAATAAAAGAACTATTGAATTTTAGAATTATTGAATATAAGAATTTTAAAATTATGGAATTTTAGAATTTAATATTTTCAGTTTATGTTGGAATTTTATATGTTCATAATTTAAGGATTCAAGAATCATATAAAATTTAAGAACTTAAGAATTTAGAATTTCCGAAGTTTAGGTTTGAGTATTTTTGGATTTTGTAATTATAGAATTTTAGAAATTAGAATGGCAGAATTGAAGAAATTTAGTGTTTTGTGGTGGTAGAGTGTAACAAAGTGAGTATGGGTTTTCAGCGCCTTCCGCACGACCGAAGAGCTTGACCGAGACCGAGATGCCGACGAAGCTCGAATTCGGTAGATGTGTCTTGGAACAACTCAGATTGGTGTGTCGTGGAACAACTCAGATTGGTACGTGGATGATATTGGCCGCCCGGCCCGTCGTCGTGGTTCAATTCGAGGTAGATGATCTTCCAATCTGGTGGAAGAGGTCGGCGTCGCAGCCTGTGGCGGATGAAGGTTGATTAGATCGATCGATAACGAATGTTGAGAGAATTTTTCATTCAAATTTTACCAATTTTAATCGCTCATTGATGATTTCCTCCCGCTGTACAACCACTTCTTCCTCGGTGGCCGGTGGAGGAGGAGGAGGAGGAGGAGGAGGAGGAGGAGGAGGAGGAGGAGGAGGAGGAGGAGGAGGAGGAGGAGGAGGAGGAGGAGGAGGAGGAGGAGGAGGAGGAGGAGGAGGAGGAGAGAGGAGGAGGAGGAGGAGGAGGAGGAGGAGGAGGAGGAGGAGGAGGAGGAGGAGGAGGAGGAGGAGGAGGAGGAGGAGGAGGAGGAGGAGGAGGAGGAGGAGGAGGAGGAGGAGGAGGAGGAGGAGGAGGAGGAGGAGGAGGAGGAGGAGGAGGAGGAGGAGGAGGAGGAGGAGGAGGAGGAGGAGGAGGAGAGGAGGAGGAGGAGGAGAGGAGGAAGAGAGGAGGAGGAGGAGGAAGGAAGAGGAGGAGGAGGAAGAGGAGGAGGAGGAGGAAGAGGAGGAGAGGAGGAAGAGGAGGAGGAGGAGGAGGAGGAGGAGGAGGAGGAGAAGGAGGAGGAGGAGGAAGAGGAGGAGGAGGAGGATCCAATCTCGTTGCTTTCGACGGTGGCAGTCTGTTCTTTGTCACGGCGAGAAATCATTCCGTTGTCCGCCTTCTCAAGGATGTCCCTGGGCAATGGTCAAAGGCATCTGGAAAAAGGCAGTGTCGCTGTATATTCAGGGAAAAGGTGGATTAAATTGTGAGATTTTAGGAAGTTAGTATCTGTCAAACTTACCACACTTTTTGGAAACACGATTTAACGGCATTGGACGCTCCTTGTGGCGCGAGGCCCGAATCCGTCCTCTTTTGATTCCGCAGTCCGTGTCCACTTTGCCTTAAGAGTGAGCTTACTAGGGGCCGGGCTCCGCGGAACTCAACGCCGCTAGCTTCGGCACTGACATTGCCCGTCTTGTACGGTCTGGCCAGCTGCGTTTGGCGGTACGCCTGTCGTTCTTTGCAGGAGCCTCTCTTGCGGTCATCGCGATCGCCGCGGGGCCCTCCGGAATCGCCGGTAACAACGGGCTTCAGTGTCGACGGAACAAACTTTGAAGGGGCAGTGCAGGTACCTTCGCCACCGGTTCCAACGCGCACCAAGTTTTTGGCCAGCACTCGAAAAAAAACAAACATAAACAAACTGTCGCACTGACAGTCGTCCGTGTAGAATTGAGTTGCGGTTTTGGTTGCGTTTGACAGTTGTTACGCTTGAAAAAACTTTGAGGAAATCGAGGGGCGTTTTCGAAAACAAAATGTTTCGAAAGCGATGCAAATGTTGTCGTTTTTGAAAACATTTGAATCGAAATCGAAAACAAACGATGTTCTCGATTTCAACACAATTTGATTTCGGTATTGCGGACCGGATTTCTATCCGTGTAATCACCTTACTTTTGCGTTCAAGAGTTAGGCCGTTGCAAATATTTTTTGAAGTTTATGTCCCTCGGCTCTGACCAAAGTCGAGGGGGGGCAAAAAAATAAAAAAAATTAAATTACAAGCCTAGGTTTCAACATTTGGATGAAAAAAGTGTTTTAAAATGCATTTTACAGGCGTACAGTTGCTTTCCAATCATTAGTTTTAAAAATATCGAGGTATCGACCGAATTTTTTTTTTTTTCGCAAAAAAAACTTTTCGTGGGACTGTACATTGGTATTTCATGAAAATTTAAAATGTTTTCAAAGGAGTTCAAACCTGCTAAATATGATTATAAAAGTGGGAAATGCATTTTAACTGGTTTTCAGTTGATTAAACTTTAATTTTCATTAAAATTTTGAAGTTTTTCGAAAAAATATTTTTTTTGCCCCCTGATTATTCAGGCCAATTTTGAGGGGGGGGGGGCGACATAACGGCCTTATGATTTTTTAAAAAATGTTCAAAATTTTCATTTTTTGAACCACGGCATAGGTCACCCTAATGGCCAAACAAAAAAATACAGGTCTAATTATTTCAGCCTGTCCAAATTTGAACCCGATCGGATTTATTTTTAGTCATGCTGTTTCGTGGGGAATTGCTGTAATTGCAAATCAATTTTTAGTGAAAAAAATGATTTTAAAAACCATAAAAAATACATTTTTTTATTTTTTTTATTCGTTGTTGAAGGCTCACAAAAAAACTTACGAAAGATTAATACAGATTTCTTATTTTTCGCATGCCATTGTATGGACAGTTGCCAAATTTGTGATGTCGACAAACTAATGATCGCTGGCTTGTTGAAAATAAAAATCTATATTTAAAACCGAGAAAATTAAAACTATTTTTCTTTCATTCTTTCAAAATTGCAATTTTTTAATTTCAGGAAAAATAAATAAATTAGAAATTGACATTTTTACAGTTGTTAGGCGCTGTTGCATACTTTAGACAGCTAGTATGACTTCCAAATTTAAGCCATTTTAAGATGTTTTCCCCATTAATTTGTTTGAGTTTTAGATTTCTATCCAACAAAAAAAAAAATAAAAGGATTTATCAATATAAAACTACGTTGCATGCACTGTTGTTTCCATTAAAATTTTATCTTTTCAAATATTTGTGTTTCCATTTTGCCGCATAATCAAAAACCATCGGGGGAATAGTCCAAACTATATTACTACTAAAAGAGATGTAGTTACCACATACTTAACCATTATCATATAGTTACGGCACTATACAAAACCATAACGAAACTGATCGTCAAATGATGACGTTTTTATTGAAGTAAATCTAATGATTCTAACTATTTTTGAACTATTTGGGGTACAATAACCTTACACTAAACAGTTCGGATTGTTTAGACAACGTGACTCAACGAAAAAATGTACAAGTCCAAATAGTTCAAACAATTTATCAACTTTATTGAGAACAATATAGCAAAATTCCACAGATTTTAGATTTTTATAGTCAGAACCTGTAAGAACTAAAAACCTACTATAAATGCTATAGTAGAACACAATTGATGGCGGCCACATTTTTTCGATAAGTTTGTATAATCCAAATAATTTGTCAACTTACATGAAGTAAAATTACTATACACCATACTATTTTGAATTAAAATTTCTATAAGTCCAAATAGTTCAAACAATATTTCAACAGTATGGAGTACAATTACAGTTTGTTATATAATCCAACTATATGTTAAACGATTGGTACAAAAATTTCAACTTTTATCAAGTAAATTGATCACAGTCGATTCCTCTGGATGATAGAGAACCTTCAACACCCCCACTTCTCCTCAGATTATCAGAAAACTCCCCAAAAGAAGAAAAATGTTACGAGGGCTCATGAAATTGACTTTCACTATTCCAGAAAAAGTAGGCATGCTGTTCTTACCATACACCAAAAATATGTGTACTACATGGTGGACTATTACTGTTCACTATAAAATGAGTCAATTGTTTGGACTACTTGGACTTATCGAAAATACTTGCCCCGAGCTTGCTCCTTCTAACACAACATGTCACCAAAACCACTGAAAAACCACCAACAGATATAGATCAATCGGATAAGGCGGCAGCAGTTCGGCAGCAACGTAAATAACATCACATATAATGGCGTTAAACATTCACCAACTATCGATAGAACTTAAAAATCAAATTTGATTATATCCGAAGTAGTTATCACAACAATTGTAGGGTTCATTTTTGCGGTCTTTTTTAAAGTGTCGGCAAAGTAGTGTCGGTTAAGTAGTTTTTCAGAAACTATATAGGAATAGTCAATTTTTGGGCAGTGACTATTTGACGTAAAATCCAAGTTTATAAAAATATTTACATATGTATGAAAACCTCATATAGTTTTCTGCCTAACAACTAATTTCTCATATAGTAAAATCGACCAAAACTATTTTGGGAATGGAATTAATGGTTTGATATATCGTACATATATAGTTGGGTTACAATTTAATGAATAGTAGAGACCATTTGATAAATAGTTGAGTAACTATTTGTCATAAAGTAGTTATATAGTTCATGACTATGCGGGAAGGCAAACATTTTTTTTTTTGGTTTAAAAATTTCAAAATTGAATTGTTCAACAGAAGAAAAAATGGGTTGTAGTTTAATTTGGGCATTTACGCAGAACTCATTACTGAAAATACTAAAAGACGCCAAATTTATCAGAAACCCCCATCCCATTATCAAATTTCAGATAAAACTATTTGATTTTGGTGTAAATTTGCTGTGATATAGTGGAGGAGATTCAAATAGTTCAAAACGAATGATCAATTTCCCTCCAAAATTATGGACGGCTTCACCTTAAACAAAAAGAAAGCATCATTTATGCCTCACTCTCCCCTACTCCCAAAACTCCACAAACCGGATTTGGAAACTAATCATCGACCTACTGCACTGTTTGTCAAGTCCCCAACGTTATCGGCGGATGTCGAACTGCATCCCACATATGTGGTGTATGTTTTCCCTGGGAGTATTTTTGCGGAAAATTGGAACCAAAAGTTCCGAGAAACGTTTAGCCGACGACGCCGACAAGGCCATGTGGTTGGGGGTAAAAAATCCAAGAATTTGACATGTAAAACTGCTTCATGATTGATGAATTGTGTGGCCTGGTTTTTTTTCTACTCTACATGCATCGAAAGTCAGTTCTTTTTCTCCTGGCAGATTTATTGATGTTGCTAAATCACTTGTTACTGGGAGGAAAGCGATCGAGGCAAAATGACAGCAATTGACTGAGCACGGCTTTGGTGGAATGGGAAGGGGGTGGTACGATTGCAGGTATTGTTGGATATCAATCAAGTTTGAGCTGCGTTTGAACTGGTTTTGGAATTGTAAATGGGCTGTCAGCTGGAAATGGGTTGTTTTCCTGTGGTATTTTGATTTGTGGTGAAATTTAACGAAAAATGCGGGTAGATCATGGATGGATATTATTTTGCACTTGAAATAAAATTAAAAATATGCTTACATTACGTGATCACATTCCACCACATTCATCACTATTCATCACGAAGCTACTCAAAATCTAATCATTTTAGATTGCACCAACCGTAATAAATCCGATACTAGTTTTCCCCACTCTGTCATCTAGTTTGGTCATCCATTATTAACCCCATCACGTCTCCGGAATTCGTAAACACGTCATAAAACCCCAAAAACGAAACCCACTTCTAAGCACTACCGCCACCACCAAAAAAACCACCATCAGAAAGATGAGAGAAAAAAAACAGCTCTACAAACCCAGCCACAAAACCACCAAAAAGTCGTTCCCCGTCGGGCCACGTGTCGGACGAGCACCAGACGGAAAAATATCAAAACAAAAATTATTAAATTAGTTCAAACACACGTACAGTACGTACACACATAATATTCGTGCTCTGGTCACTGGTACAAACTACCATTGGCACACGTACAAAAATAAATACACACACATGCACAAATGGTATCCCACCGAGAGGATGTGGCAAATAAAATATATTTCTGTTTTATGCATAATTTTTATCACATTCGACAAATAAAATTCATCACTCAAAGTTGTGGCCCCGGCCATTGTGGTTTCACACACACAAACACACTTACACACACACTGAGACCCAAGCTCTGAAGCCATTTCCCAAATCTAGTTTGTATGTGTGTGTGTGCATTTGCAGTTTTCAATATGTATGAAATTTTAACCAATTTTGGGCTGCTCATATATGTAAATGGTTTTTCCGCCTTGCTGATTGCTGCTGCTGGCCAGCGCTTGAGCTGTGTGGGAAATGTGGATGTCTGGACAAGGCAGCAGCACCGGGATGGTTTGATGATGGAAATCTTCACGTGTCGTTATTTAGAAACGAGGAGGAAACTCGCAATATAACATTTAGATTAAGTTACTTGCATTCTTATCGAACATTTAAGGACAATTTTTAACTCATTAAATAAAATAAAAGAGTTAATTGTGATGAAAATAACATAATCTCATTTATTTATTTTCAACTTCTCTAACATTCATATACATATAAGTTTACCTATAAGAACTAGGTATTAAAACTTTGAATAACTGGTCAAAAAAGGCCAAACCATATTCCTTTAAAAAAAAATAGAATTTCGATAACTTGTGAAGAGTACATGCAAACCCCTTAAGCAAATAGCATCAATATTTGTTTTTGTCAATTCTACAACTTTGTAGAATCTGTGAACTATCTATTTGAATTTTCGGCATTTTTTTTCAAAATGTTGTAAAATTTTGTTTATTTGTAAATTTTAAAAAAAGTCGAGAATTAAAAAAACCATTTGGTCTTCCTTGACCTGATCAAAAGTGTTAACTAACAAGTTATCGTACCCTATAAATCAACAAATTACAAATTTTTAAAATTGTATAAAAATATTTTATTATTTCTGTGAGTTATGTGTTTATTTGTTCGTTCAAACCTGGACAGCTTTTAAAAACAACAAAATAAAAAAAAAAATCTGAGAACAATTTGTATGAATTTGTTTGAGATTGATTACTGAATTGAATGATCCAACTTTTTTTATAACTAATGCTCTGAGTTTTTTTTTTTTTTTCATTCTATCAAACGAATACTGTTCTGTAGTTTGTTTTTTTTTCGAAATGGATTTTTGAACACAATTTTCATTTATTTTTATTTTTGGGTTTTATTGAATACTTCTGATTCAAGGTGGTTCAAAACACACCCAACAAGTAAAAATAAAATATTTTGTTTATTGGTCCTTTTCAAAAAAAACTCAAGAGTTCTTTTTGCCTTCCTCACTTTACTGAGGAAAGGCTATAAAATCACTCGAAAAACGAACTTCTTAATTTGACCTCCTAGACCCACCTTCACGTATACATATCGACTCAGAATCAAATTCTGAGCAAATGTCTGTGTGTGTGTGTGTGTGTGTGTGTGTGTGTGTGTATGTGTGTGTGTGTGTGTGTGTGTGTGTGTGTGTGTGTAGGGATGTGGGTCTGTGCACCAAAAAATATGCACTCGATTATCTCGGCCCTGGCTGAACCGATTTGGACCGTTTTGGTCTCATTTGATCCGTCTTGGGGTCCCATAAGTCGCTATTGAAAATTATAAAGTTTAGTTAAGTACTTCAAAAGTTATGCTAAAAAAACGATTTTGACAAAAGTCCGGAAGATTGTAAAAAGGGTGGTTTTTGTAAGAAAACCCGCCATGCTATACATTTTTAGAAAGGTAATAAAGAGACCTTTCCAACGCGTCAAAAACATCTAAGATCTGACAACCCTATCAAAAGTTATAAGCACTTAAGTGTTATTTATGCATTTTTTGGACGCCGGATCTCAGATATTTTGATAAAAACGTTGTCCGGATCTCTCATGTGACCTATCGTTGGATAGGTAATCAAAAGACCTTTCCAACGCGTTCAAGACATTGAAGATCTGACAACCCTATCAAAAGTTATAAGCATTTAAGTGTTATTTATGAACCTTTTAGAGGCCGGATCTCATATATTTTGATGAAAACGTTGTCCGGATCTACCATGCGACTGATCGTTGGTAATCGAAAGACCTTTCCAACGCGTTCAAGACATTGAAGATCTGACAACCCTATCAAAAGTTATAAGCATTTAAGTGTTATTTATGAACCTTTTAGAGGCCGGATCTCATATATTTTGATGAAAACGTTGTCCGGATCTATCATGCGACTGATCGTTGGATAGGTAATCGAAAGACCTTTCCAACGAGTTCAATAGATTGCAGATCTGGCAACCCTATCAAAAGTTATAAGCACTTATGTGTTATTTATACACATTTTAGAGGCAGAATCTCAGATATTTTGATGAGAACGTTGTCCGGATCTATCATGCGACTGGTCGTTGGATAGGTAATCGAAAGACCTTTCCAACGAGTTCAATAGATTGCAGATCTGACAACCCTATCAAAAGTTATAGGCACATAAGAGCCCTGAATTATGATGATCTTACTACCCAATCTGATGGTATGAATCAAGTTGATAGAACACTGAAAGGTCCGTCCTTTTGTATCTATTTTGGATAGCATTACTCTCTAAATGTGAGGAAGGCACCAACCACCTAAGGGTGGATTAAGTAACGTTTTTATTTTAAAAATAACATCTGTTGAAAATTATTTGTACTTGAGTTTTCCATTCCATTCAACATAAAGCTAGTAACAAAGTGAGTTAAAAAAAAAATTGCTGTGAAAATTGAATTCTCTCAAACTCAAATAATATTTTGGTTGCGTATGATTTATTTACTTTTAGTAAACAAAATTATATATAACAAGCCTTACCCGACAAACTTCGTTCTGCCTTTTTTCGTTTGTTGACGTTTTTAATTTTTTGCTTATTCAGCCTCCTGTGATCAAAATTTGGTTTTACGTAACTTTTTCCATACAATCTGCAGATTTTCCGGAATCGGTTCCAGAGTGGCCAAAGTTGTTACTTTTTAGCGTAAGAACCATCCTTGGGCTTATACGAACCCAACGCAACAAAGAGCACCTCGATCCGACGATCCGTATTGAACTGATTCGCGTTCGAACAAAACCGTCGAATTTTTTTATATATCTAGATTATATAATTATATCAAGTTCAAATCAGAGGGGTAAATTAGCCAAGAGGGAATCGGAACAAAAAAGGATGAAAAACACTGCCATTTTAAACTAACAAAAATACGAAATTTTGAAAAAAAAATGTTCTGAATAAAAATTACCACTATTTGTTTTTACTCGAAAACAACAATAAATAATCATAAAATCACATCTCCAACGATTTTTGACAGTTAGGTAACGGGAAATGGCAGCGACTTCAAAACTTTTTTTTTATGAAAAATTCCTTTTTTTTTATTTTGAGTTTGCCGTAGAATCAAATTTTTAACAAGCTACAAATCACTGAAAAAAACACTCAAGTGCCTCTTTTTGTTAACGAAATTTCTTTATTGTTCATCATCATTTTCAGGTCTCTTTTCTTCATTTTCAGCAACTCTAGTTCTAAGAAAATTTGTACTTCCCTTGTTTTACGATTTTTTCTTACATTTTAAATATTTTTAAAATTGTATCGATAACATTCAAATTGCAACAAATTAAGTTTGAACTTTGTTTTATACATAACAAAATTCGTCAAACTTGTTTTGAATTGAAATACAGTGGATGACAGTGAAAAACACAGCAAGATTACCTATGACATTATAACATTATTTTTAATGTTTAGTCATTCAGTGGCAATAATGACGTAATTTATTATTTTAAAGATTGTCAGATCACTTTGTTTGCATGTAATTATGAAATTGGAGTGGATGTTTGGTTTATTATTTTTAAATTATCATATCTGCAGAATTTTCTAACTCCAGTTGAATATGGTAAAAATGTTTATTAAATATTGAATATAAATATTGAAAAAAGTACTTAAATCCAAGATAAAAACCCCAAAATCACTCAATTTACAGAAACTAAGAAAATCATTCGCAATCATTTATTTTCTAAAAATCTTTGCCATTATAAATATTTTGTTTAGCGACAAAAAACATTTTTGAATTTAAATATCGTAAAACGGGGTGACTTTGATAGCCGAGGTAACTTTGATAGGTTTGAGATTTTTCCGCAACATGAAGAGTACAAATTGAATACATACAGAATGGTATAGAATCATACTGACCGTAGTAGAGAAGTGTTAAAAGTACTTTCAGAAAGAGTTTTCATAATATTTTGAATTTTTTTAAAATTTAGTTGACTATAAATATGAAAATGTTGATGAAAACTATGTTTTAATCTTCTCAAAGAGTCTTAATTTTTTCAATGAACATAATTTCGAATCGTAAAACGGAATGCATTTTCAAATTCTTTGGACTATTTTACACTAGGAGAAGATAAAATAAGTTGGTAAATAATAAATATTATGTGTTTTTGAAACATAATTTTAAAAAATCACCATATTCATAGGCATTTTCAGTAGAACAAATTTCATATGAAATGTGAAAACTTTTCATTCGTGCTTCCAACTCTTAGTTTAGCTTTTAGTTTACTAATTATAAAAATTGTTTTTTTTATATCGTAAAAACTATATCAACAGCCTCGGTGATGGTATATTTCACGTTAAAATTAAATTAGAACTGAAACGAAAAAAACGAAACTATTGGCACTACGCCCCCCGGGGCATGGCCTTCCTCTAACGTGGGATTTCTGCTCCAGCGCCTCTGACGAGACAGGAGAAACCGGGACCGACGTTTTACTTCACCATCCGATAGAAGCTCAGTGGATAAGGCGGAAATCGAACCCGCGTCTCATAGCATCATCGGGATCGGCAGCCGAAGCCGCTACCCCTGCGCCACGAGACCCCAATTAGAACTGCTTATATCTGATTTCAACACGAAAAACTATGACCTCACCTCGGAACTTAAAAAAATGAATTTTCAATGCAACTATTTTTTTAGGTACTATTGTAAAACTTTTTTCTTTCAAAAATAGTACATGAATCTTGTGTGACCTACCCCAATACATGTTTAAAAAAATAATAATCTTTAGAAAAATCTTGCCAGTAGGAAAATATGTCAAAAACAAATTGAAATCCTTTTAATGTCACTACGAAAAAACTTTGGAATTTATAAAAGTATAACAAAAATTTAGTTTAATTAGCTTCAACGCTTGAAGTTATTATTTTGTTAAAAATACTTTCCTCCACAATATGTAAACATTTGTAAGAAAAAAGAACTCTGAATCCACAAGGATTTCATGAAGAAAAATTAAAATGAAAATGAAAAATGAAGAAATCTATTGTTAAAAATTTCAGACGGCGAATACACTTTTAGAAAGATCACAATAAATGTTGTCAAATGATTGATTTTGATTATAGATTTTTTTAATTTTTATAACATGACTTGCTTGGTAAACTATTTTAAATATGAGGTTTAATTTTAATAACAGTTTGAGTTATGGTTCGAACAAATCTTTGCTCCGACCATCTCGATAGCACCTTATATATTTTCACAATATTTTCAAAAAACTTTCCAAGTTATTTCAGTTTGCTGAGGATTTTTATCATTTTCAAACATTTCCTTGATATTAGTTTTGCCTTACAGTTATATATCGTCATCTACAAATTACCTTCAATAACAGTCTTTATAAAACAAAAGGTCCACGATCCAAACACCCCCCTGAACCATAAGGTCCTTGTGGTCACACCAAATTGAGGGGGATCCATTTCGAATCCTGAATGCAGTTCTATTCATACCACCTCCTCCACCCACTTCACAGCTCCGTCTGTTAAGTTGGTGTGTCGCGTTCTGAAAAACGCGAATACGACGACGGTTAGAGAAGCAAACAACAAAAAAAGAAGAATAAAATACCGAAACATGCAAATGAGGGTAATTTCCATTTAAATAGTTTGTTTATCAACTGGACGTTTGGCGAATCGGTTTCGGAGCGTGTGTGTGTGTGTGCACACGTTGTATGTGTGCATGTGACAGACAGAAAAGGGGTTTTTTGGTAAATGTGGTTTTCTATCGTGACCAGAGTGTGGTTCAGGGCGCGAGCTTTTTCCAGCGAAATCGTTATTGGGCGGCTATTAAAGTTAATAGATTTATTATTATGTTCCACCCTTTCGATGTTCCAGTGTTTTAGCGATGCTCGATGAGGTTAGATTAGGGGACGCAAGGTTCATTTTGACTGTTTTTAGTACTTTGGAGTTTGGGGACAGATGGATTCGGAACGTGATAAATGACGTTCAGGATTCGACAGGCAAATTGTGGAATATTTAATGAGTTCTGCTTGTATTGATGAAAAGTTGCCTATCATTTGAAAATTAAAATGAAGAAAAAATCAATTAAACTTCGCTCAACTGCCCACCGAATTAGGGCGTAAACCTTTGAAAGCGGTATCAAATTTCCACTTCAATTTGGCAAAACCTTCTCAAATTGCGTAACGCTGGCGAAAGTATCACCTAAAAGCCGGTTTGGATTTATTTTCCCACAATAGATAAAAGCTTCGCTCTTAATCATGATGAGACCAACCCAAGTCTCAAATGACCGTCATCAAACAAAGTTCGGCCCTCGGTTCGACCGGTCTTCGAGTAGAATTAATTTGAAGTGGCCTATTTACCCACGAGATCCGGTGTATCTTTCCAAAGTGTGTGTATTTTCATTTGGAACAAACCACAAATATTCAATTGAGCCGACTTGAAACGCAATAAAACAGGCCAAAAGGATGATGAAGATGCTGTAGACAAATTCCAGATCAAAATGCAACATCAAAGGCTTATAATTTAGTAGAAATATTCTAAACTGAAAGGTCACTATTCAAAGTCCTTCAAAATTTTAGAAATCAAGATTGTTTGTCAAATTTGTTCATAACATTGTAACATAAGATTCTATTTTTAAGGAATCCTTGGAGAATTTTTTCACTAATTAATAAAAATGCGAAAATTTCGAGAATAACTCATACTTCATACTAAATGGAAAATTTAAGCAACATCTCAAATCATTGTGATTTGCCATGGAAGCCATTCTAGAAAGTTTAATGAGCAGCTCTTTGTCTTTGGAAAATCCTCGGTCATCGTCGTCGTCGTCGTTGTCGCCGGTGATCGATCATTTCCCTTTGGGTTCCCGGTTCGCATCATGGAAATCGAGAATGCAAAAGCAATCAAAGGAAAACAATAAACATACGCCCTCATTTTCTCCGTCCCCTCTACGGCCTGCGAATCGGGCACGTGGCCGAGCTCTGGGAATTATCCGGTGTTCAACATTAAACAACATCGAGCCGAGCAGGAGCCTCCTCCTAGCAAATGGTATTCATTTTCGATTAATCAAATCCTTGGAGATTGATGCCGTATCGAACGGATCCTTTTGTGTGTGTAGCAGGACTAAGGCGCTCCCGTTTGTCCTTTGGGCAAATATTTGCTCAGGACTTGATGACGCAACAATGAGTGAGGCCTGTCCCAGTCAGGGTGATGCTTGAATAGGGATCATTATTGGGTGAAACAAAAGGGACGATATTCCACTCATAATGGGGCTCTGCTGCATAAACGAGCGTAATTGTGATAGGTTATAAACAATGAAGGACACGACCTCCGGGGTGTTTGGTTTCGGTGAGGTAGGTCGAGGGGAATCGGTCAAAGTTTTGAGGCTTATATAATATATCATTTCTCGGGTAAGTTATTCCTCATTTTTTTCAACAAAAAAAAACTAAAATTGTTTTTTTCCAAATAAAAATACCTCTAGGTAACTATCGCAATCTCTAAAACTTAATCCTGCATTGCTACGTTCAAAAAAATGATTTTTGAAGGTTTTCTCAGATGATTTCTCTAAATTTGGTCGTAAAAGGCGTAGATTACGAGATAAAATTTTGGTGTCTTTGACAAAGTTGCTCGGATTGGCAAGCCCAACAACTTTTTTAGAAAAGTAAAGTAAATCTTTCCCAGTTCCTGAGGGGAACACCCTTGAAGAGTATCGGGGCCGGCATTTACAAAGCGGATTCAGTGGCAGTTTCATTTTTCAACTTAATGTTAACATTCCATAGGTCGCCTCCCTAAGGTGTTGTGATAAGGTCCAGTTTGTGACGATACACTACCTTCCCTTTACTAAGCAATCGATTCCAGAAGGGAAAAGATCACCAGTTGTGTTGGTCCGAGCCGGGATTTGAACCCCGATCTACCGCTTACGAGGCGGAAGCGTTACCACTGGGCTACGTGGCTCGGTCAACTTTTTTAGAAGACAACCCAAAAACATTCCTGAAAAGTTAGATTTCCATAATTACCCTAATTTTCAACCAAACAAAAAGTTGCCCTTTCACATTTGCAACAACTCTTCTGAAGACACCTGAAGGCTCCAAAACTCCAACATTTTTCGGAAAATCTATATTCCACCTAATTTTGCGATCTGGACCACTGTGCTATGTGATCAATGAGTTGGCAGAGTTTTTAAAGTTGGATGCTAACAAACTATTTTAAGAAGATCTACCACGGATCTACCAAATTAAGTTTAAAAATATTGTATGTTTTAGGAAGAGTTGTTGCAAATGCGAAAGGGCAGCTTTTGGAATGCTTGAAAATAAGGGTGGTTCACGATTGGGGTGACGTTGAAAATTATTTTTGAAATTATTTTTTTCTCGTGTACAAAGTTGTAGGGCATGCCAATCCATGAGAACTTCAATAACTCTTAATAATAAACATTTATGTTTTTTTTAAATTAAATATTGAACTAATGGGTCAAAAGTATCATCCATTTAAAGGTCAAAAAGATGCAATTTTAAAATTGAAATATTGCCAGTACAAACGCTGACAAAATCACGGGGGTTTTTTTCTTTTAATTTGAGATATCTTCATTTGAAAATTTATAATTTTTAAGTAAAAGATGTACGGGACCACCCTAACGAAATAAGAAAAATGTCCAATTTTCTTTCATGTTTTTTTTCCACACTGAATCTGAATTTGCCCTCAGAATTGTGTATTTATTTTTCGGGTTATTTGATTTTTTTAATACGATTTGTTTACATAGAAACCCAAAATATATCTAAAAATCGATATTCTAATACAAAAGTTCAATTCTAAGGGCAGATTTAGATTCAGTGGGCAATATTACATGGAAAATAGGATTAGAGTGGCCACATACAAATGTCATTTAAAAATTAGTCATTTTCCAATGTTATCTCGAGTTTTAACAAATACCCTGAAGATTTTTTCAGTGCATGACATTTGCCATGCTCTTTTTTGAGATATTTGAATTTTTAAATTGTTTCTTTTTTACCTTTGAATGGCTATATCTTTTGACCCTAACGTCCAAAAATATATTTTCAAAACGAAAATGATTATTTTATTTTTTCTGGACGTAATATTGAATGTTTAACTCTTTTAAAATGTTAGTCTTGATTTAAAAATATTGAAAATATTGTTTTCGAAAAGATCGGAAAATTTCAAGAATGTTTCATATTTTAACATTGTAAATCGGACCATTAGTGGCTGAGATATCGACATTAGAAAATGGTGGGTTGTTTCTGGGTAGACTTAGAAAATGCCAATTTACCTGTTTTTAAACCTTTACATGTCAATATCTCTGCTACTAAGGGTTGTATCAACAAAGTTCAATAAAGCAAAATATAGAGAATTTTCTCAGCCTTTCAAAATATTTTTTTCAAAAGTGGGCAAACATGTGCACTAATTTAAACAAATGAAAAACTTCTACTATTTTCAAAAAAGTTACCAGAAAATGGCTTTAACTTGAAAACGGTGATATTTATCAAAATTTCACTAGAGTACTTTTTGATTGCAAATTTGATTTTACATCAAAAAATGAAGTTGAACAATTTTTGCGACCAATATTTCGATATTTTGAAAAAAAAAGTATTGATTCAAAAATTCATAACTCATAACATTTAACAAGAAATTTTGTTCAAAATTTGGCAAAAGAAACATTTAATTTAAGTCTTATTTGTGCTTAGAGTCATTAAGAAAATGTTATACATTATTTCTACCTGGTAAGATAAAAGTACTTGATCTTCGAATGACGATATTTATGAGTATAATATCTTTGGTCCGAATTTCAATAAAAAAAAGTACTCAAAAAAATTTTAATTGAGATATTCAAAACTTTGTAAAAAAATATTCGCGATAAGCATGATGGGTTCAAATTAAAAAAAATTAGAAAAAAGATAGAAATAATAATTATTAACCATGATTCAAAAGATTTAATACAGAAGCTGTAGAATTTATTTTACATGTTTTGTATATCACTTTGGATTTAAAGTATCTACTTTTGAGCTGTATGGCCGAGAAATTATGTTTGGCTAAGTCATAATTTTTAAAGTAGTGATAATAATAATTTTAAGATATAAAATTGACTTTGCTTTAGAAAATGACTATAAACTGATTTGTAAGGAACACTTTTTTCATGTCAGGTCAAATTCAATTTTTTTTCCTATTTTTTTTTCTTTAAAATTTAGTCTGTTTTTGTTTACAACAGATTTTATTCGAATTACTGATTTTGTTTTTTTTTTTTACATTGTTGGTCCCGTTGGTTGGTGTTGGTTTTTTTCATGTTACCTAATTATCTCGTTCTTTTTATTCGGTGATATCTTGCAAACTATTGATCAGACAGAAAATGAAACCTTTGGAAAATTTCACCTATAATTTAATATAAGGGTCATTCTCCGCCAACTCACGCCAAATCCGAAAAAGTTGCCATTTATTTGTTCTGGGTTTTTCAGTGTTTTGTAGCTCGAAACCGTGAGGAGATGGGAAATTGATATCAAAGGGACTTTAAATAAAATTGAACGCCCAATTTGATGGCGTACTCAACATTCCAAAATCTTGTACTTTTAACACTTTCAAAAGCATACAACTGAGTTTTAGGGTCTAACTTTGAAAAACTGGTCAAAAATTTTCAAAATCATCACTGTTTTCAATTTTTTTTTATAAATTTTTGATAACATGCTTGTTTTGTTAACCCTCCAAAACAGTATTAAAAAAACGTTTTTTTCTATTTAAAATGAAAAAAAATCCTATTTGGGTGATTGCAGACTAGAAAAGAACATAAAATTTCCTTTAAAAAATATATGTCTCAAAATTATTGATTATTGACTGTTTATAAAAATATTTAGCTTTTTTTTGGATGAAAAATATGTTTTTTTAATTTTGACACCATCAAACTAGTAACATGTTGCATGGTATCCCATATTTCAGCTAAGGTTAATTACTGACCTATAAATGAAATAATATGAAATTTAACATAAATATCACGTGTAAACGGTTTAAGCCTCTTACAAATGTTAGTATTGTATTTTTTTGCTCTTCTAACAGAACAAAGCAAAGACTGAATCATACAAACAAAATACCGTTCGTCGCTTCTTCGATAATCCTAAAAATAATCGCTTCCACCCTCACCCAGAAGCAAACAGTAAAACTATCCCTCTAATAGCCTTTTTGTCGTTTATTTTTACACAGCTTTGTGCAGGAAGAAAAACGGAAGAAATAGGAAATGCCCAATCAAGAATCACCAAGCGTCCTATTTAGAGCTATTTTTGGAATGGGCTATAAGAAGAGGACCCACTTTCTGGGCCAAGTATAAGCAGTTATTTATACGGTTTTCGGTCATAAACGGGTGTGTTTCGTTGCACAGAACATGACACCAGCACGGAGGGGGTGATTGCAATCCTGCTAGGATAGTCGTTTGTTTTATTTTTGCCAGCCTTAAGAAGTTATTTGAGACGAAGCTATTAGGACAAATTAGGTACCGTATTATTTTGTAATTAACCCTTGAGGATCCACTGATAAACTGAAATCCGACACAAAACTCTACATCCTGATACGAGGCAACTGAAGGTTTTCTGAAGTATGCAACTTTATCCTGCTTCTTTTTTCCTGAAACTTGATTGACGTTTCAGTTTTCCCCCTAAGCAGACGAAACTTGCCCAGCAAACATCAAAACATAAACCAACAGAGCACCCCAAACAAGAAAACAAAGGGAAATCGCAAAACTTGTAAGAAAAATCCTTATTTAGGGTTGGTTGAACCCCCCATCCACCAACAGCTTTCGTACCATTTTGAACTGACGGCGATAAATTTTGACTCCCCTCCTGCAATGGCAGCGGGTGGGGAAAAAAGAAACTTCAAAAAAGTCTATTAATTTTCCCGCCCATTTCCCACGTGTGTAAGTCGAGCTGCCAAGGTTTTTTTTCCAGAAACAGCCCCCAAAATGTTTCGCGAATTTATTCACGTCAACCTTCGCAGGTCGTTGCCGATGCCCCCCACACACAAAAAAGCTTTGCAGTTTTTCGCGAACGCTCACTCTCAGGATAGTCAAAGTTTGCCAATTTATCTTAATGGTTAGGAAAGCAACGCGATGGGTTGCTGATTTGTGCGCCACACACACCTGCTGGTGGAAATAACTCAAAGTCCCGGGGAAATCTCGATGCTGGGAAGTTTTGTGATGGGTGTTGTCTTTGAAATTTTGGTTGGATTTTGATTAAAAACGTTGTGGAAGTTTGCAAACGAGTATGGAATTCGAAAAAAAACTCTTGCCTGGAAAAAGTATTTTCTTAACGTTCACAAAAATTTTGCCAAACCATCCAAGCTATCTAATGCTCCCAATCTGTTCCCATTTTAGCCCCCCATCGAAACGAGGTCAAACGAGCAAACTTCTCACGGGTAATAAAACTCTGATTTTATGCAGTAACTATTCCCCTCCCCTTTCGTGCTTTTGTCGCAGATTTTCCGCGCGGATTATGTGTACTCTGCAACATTGAGAGCTCCCCGCTAGAACAATAGTGCACTCTGGCGTGATTCCAGGCGTCGTCAGCAGCAGCAGCAGCATATGGGGCGCACATTTTCCCAGCATTCACACACGTGTGAAAGTCGTATAAATTGAGAAGTTTCAGCTACTTAGCTCAATCTGAACTCCTTCTTAAGATGTAGTAGCGAAAAATCTAAAAGCAGGGTTTTTCAAGAAGTTTATCGAATTTATCGGAACTGTGTAAAATCTTTGTGTATTATGATTTCTTGAAATTCTGAATCTCAGGAAAATGTATTTTTTCATGAAGTCTTCAATATTTAGGAATAAATAGTTTGGCTAGGTTGAAAAACTTGATGATTTAATATTACCTCTTTTCGATGTAATTTTCCCTCAATTTATATGGAATAAATAAAATTACACATTCTTTCTTACACAACATTCCCTGATTTCATAACAACGATGTAGTTTTATTATTTCTACAAATTTTGTAATACTTTTGAATAATTATTTTTTTGTCCTCCTCATTCGAACTTGACTTTGGAACCTTAAAACCTCATTTGTTATTGTCGTATGACGAAATTGCAAAATGTTATATCTTCCCATTTTAAAATCATTTTGAAGGAAAAGCATTAGAGCGCTTCTCTAGAATTCCGTTATTTTATCGATTAATTTAGTTTAAGATTGCTTGATTTGTACGAAATTTTGTTTAAGATGGTTTAAAATCTGGTAGTATGAATTTAAAAATAAATTAGATTGTTGGGCAATAATCTGAAATATTGTTCATCAATATTTCAGGAATTATCAATAGAATCAAAATCAAACTCGCAATCGAAAATTATTTTTTGCAATTCCGTCGTGAAACTACTTACTTTTCCTGTCATTCTTGAACGACGAAACAGCCTACTTTTCTTTACCAAAAATAACAGAATGAAATAGTAACCGTTTTCAAAACAAATGCTGAAAAATTCAAATTTTCAGCACTAAAATGGATTCTTAAAAAATGAACTTTTCAGCACTTAGTTTTATTTATTTTCGTCAAATTTCACAATTATCGAAAACGAATGATAGCAAATTTTCTCAACATTGGAATTTCTGATTTAAATTTTTTGCATTTTTAAATTTTATGATGAAATGTTTCGATAATTGTAAAAAAAATATAATAATAAAAATAAATAAATTCGTGATGAAGAAAAGATTAATTAAATAAAAAAAATTAGCGATTCTTTACCAACCCGGAAATGAATTTTACTAATATTTTTTTTATTTGGCTCAAACTTTGCTGGGGTCTTCCCTATGACCAAATAAGTAATTTTGTGTAATTGGTTCACCCATAAAAGTCTGCATACAATTATGGCAGCTGTTCATACAAAAATGGTATGTAAATATTCGAAAATCTGATGTAACTTTTCAAGGAATTTTTGGATTGATTTGGTGTCTTCGGCAAAGTTGTAGGTATTGATGAGGACTATTCATAAAAAAATGTTCACGAAAAAAATATGACTTTTTAATAATCTTTTTTTCGTAAAAAATCAATTTCCAAAAGCCCGCAATTTTTAATTTTCAAAATTGTTTGATATGTTTTAGTGGCCAAACCCCGCATCTTTTAAGCCTTTAGGAAGTATGGACTAAAATTTTGCCGATGAGTTTTGATTTTTTTTTTTTTGATTGAAAAAAAAACTCATTTTATTAATAATTATAATTATCATTAAACTTCAAAGGGCTTTTTCATACCAATCAGCAGTCATCTCAACTCAATCTCAACAATGTCAAAAAGTAAAACATAATGAAATTTTTCGAAAAATTTACATTAAAAATATAAAAAAAAAATATCAAAAGAATGGTTTAGTAAATTTTAATTGCGAAATTCATTTTGAATCTAAACATGGACTTTAATGTTACTCTTGAGCAAAAGATGCCTTCTTTAGTCCCTAAAACTTATCAAAAAATATTTAATATCGGACTTGGACTTGATCTAAAATTTAAAAAAAATAAGTACATATATCACAATTCAAAAGTTTCTTAAATATTGTCGGCTTTAAATAAATGCTTAAGGTGACATTTGAAAACAATGTTTTCTTGTATTATACTTAGGGAGATGCTGATGCAAATTTCTGAAAAACCGCTTTTTATAAAAGTGAAAAAATCGTAGTTTATGCAACATGAGGCAAATATTTTTGCAATCCCGAAGTGAAACTATTTTCTTTTCCGTTTTTAAATGTTGAGACGGCCTACTTTTCTTCGACAAAAAACAATACTAAAAAGTTCAAGTTTTCAGCACTTGTTTCGAAAAGTAATACTTTTTGATAATGTTTTGGAGTTTGAAACTCATTTTTACTGCAAATAACATTTATTTCTACAGAAATTTTTTTTAAAATATATTTTAAAATATTTTTAATATTTTAAAATATTTATTTGAAGCCTGAAACTAGTGTTTCTACTAGAGGATGGCAAAAAAAAGCGCGCCGCTCAAAGAGCCGGATCACTAAAAAGAGCGAACGAACCATGGCTCACAAAAAATGAGCCGTGGTTCTTTTTGAAACTCCGGCCTTTTGGAAGAACCGTTCCACGATGGATCAATTTTAAACTTGTGTTTATTTTTAAGTTTATAAATATAATTTAATGAATTTCCAAAAAAAGGTAGCATAAAATTTGTTTTTGAGAACTGAAAATGTGATTTTTCAATGCTTACAGTCAAATTTGTCAGAATTGTCAAATCTGTCAGAATTTTCATGTACTTAAATAACTTGAAAAGTGAAAGATTTTCAGAACAATATAAAAAACTTTTCATTGCACAACTGGTCCTAAATAAACATTAAAGAATTACTCGAGTACAAATTTTATTATTTCAAAATGCTTAAATTGGAAAAAAAATTTGAAAAGCCACATAAGTATCCATATTTACACTCCTCTTGCCCGATTAAACTTTGGCATTTATAGGCTCTTTAGATTAAATTATAATGTAGAAAAAAGTTGGCAGAATATTTTCTCAGAATAAAATACCAGCATTTTGAGCAGAAATTAACACAGTTTCGTTAAATTAATAGCAATTTTCTTCACAGTCCTAGATTTGAGTTTGGGTGCTCTCCTCACCCAATTATTCGAAGGTTTAGGTCTGTGGTTCTCAAGCGAATCTTCTCGCTTTTCGAATTTTTTTTATAATTATAAAAGTCTAATTTAAATATAAAAATTACTCAATTCCTACTTTACAACTTTATTTAAAAAAAGAGCGAAAGAGCCGTTGAAAAGAGCGACTCATTTCAAAGAGCGAGTGAATATGAGCTGATCCTAAAAAAGAGCGGTTTTGCCCACCTCTAATTTCTACGGATTCATAATATTTTATCAATTGAGTCTTGAATTAAGGTTAACATGTAAAGTATTTGACCCTGCCCTGGTAAATGTCATGGTTAGCTTTTTTTCTGTTTTGTTATTAAATCTTTATACATTATAACAATTATTGATGTCAATCGTTTGCCAAATATCATTGAATCCAGGAAAATACTTTTTCCCAAATATTTGACGTCCATCGCTTTTAATCTAATTTAAGATATTTTTAATAATTATAATTTTTTGTCCCTTTGATTTTTCTATGCCCTTGTGGTCTCTTGTACTATCTAGATAGGAATCCCAGCAAGCTCAGTACAAGAAAGCATACCGGCATCAATTTGTGGAAAAATGAAAAGGGGGTGGTAAATAACATTGGCATGATAAAAATACATGTAACTGATGATTTTTTCAATAAATTTAATTGTTGTGCATG